>NW_027464229.1:31310-188531 GCF_050947455.1 Rhinoderma darwinii
TTCTCCTCCTGTTAGTTATATTTCTATGTTGCCCCCTCACTGTCAGTTCTCCTCCTGTTAGTTATATTTCTATGTTGCCCCCTCACGGTCAGTTCTCCTCCTGTTAGTTATATTTCTATGTTGCCCCTTCACTGTCAGTTCTCCTCCTGTTAGTTATATTTCTATGCTGCCCCCTCACTGTCAGTTCTCCTCCTGTTAGTTATATTTCTATGCTGCCCCCTCACTGTCAGTTCTCCTCCTTTTTGTTACCCCTCTATGTGTCCCCCTCACTGTCAGTCCTCCTCCTGTTAGTTTTATTTCTATGTTGACCCCTCAATGTCAGTTCTCCTCCTGTTAGTTGCCCCTCTATGTTGCCCCCTCACTGTCAGTTCTCCTCCTGTTAGTTATATTTGTATGTTGCCCCCTCACGGTCAGTTCTCCTGTTGGTTATATGTTTATGGTGCCCCCTCACGGTCAGTTCTCCTGTTGGTTATATGTTTATGGTGCCCCCTCACGGTCAGTCCACCTCCTGTTAGTTATATGTTTATGTTGCCCCCTCACTGTCAGTTCTCCTCCTGTTAGTTATATGTTTATGTTGCCCCCTCACTGTCAGTTTTTCTTATGCTAGTTATATTTCTATGTTGCCCCCTCACTGTCAGTTCTCCTCCTGTTAGTTATATTTCTATGTTGCCCCCTCACTGTCAGTTCTCCTGCTGTTAGTTATATTTCTATGTTGCCCCCTCACTGTCAGTTCTTCTCATGTTAGTTATATTTCTATGTTTCCCCCTCACTGTCAGTTCTCCTCCTGTTAGTTATATTTCTATGTTGCCCCCTCACTGTCATTTCTCCTCCTGTTAGTTATATTTTTATGTTGCCCCCTCACTGTCAGTTCTCCTCCTGTTAGTTATATTTCTATGTTGCCCCCTCACTGTCAGTTCTTCTCCTGTTAGTTATATTTCTATGTTGCCCCCTCACTGTCAGTTCTCCTCCTGTTAGTTATATTTCTATGTTGCCCCCTCACTGTCAGTTCTCCTCCTGTTAGTTATATTTTTATGTTGCCCCCTCACTGTCAGTTCTCCTCCTGTTAGTTATATTTGTATGTTGCCCTCTCACGGTCAGTCCACCTCCTCTTAGTTATATGTTTATGTTGCCCCCTCACTGTCAGTCCTCCTCCTGTTAGTTATATTTTTATGTTGCCCCCTCACTGTCAGTTCTCCTCCTGTAAGTTATATTTCTATGTTGCCCCCTCACTGTCAGTTCTCCTCTTGTTAGTTATATTTTATGTTGCCCCCTCACTGTCCGTTCTCCTGTTGGTTAACCCTCTATGTTGCCCCTTCACTGTCAGTTCTCCTCCTGTTAGTTATATTTCTATGTTGCCCCCTCACTGTCAGTTCTCCTCCTGTTAGTTATATTTTTATGTTGCCCCCTCACTGTCAGTTCTCCTCCTGTTAGTTATATTTCTATGTTGCCCCTTCACTGTCAGTTCTCCTCCTGTTAGTTATATTTTGATGTTTCCCCCTCACTGTCAGTTCTCCTCCTGTTAGTTATATTTTTATGTTGCCCCCTCACTGTCAGTTCTCCTCCTATTAGTTATATTTCTATGCTGCCCCCTCACTGTCAGTTCTCCTCCTGTTAGTTATATTTCTATGCTGCCCCCTCACTGTCAGTTCTCCTCCTTTTTGTTACCCCTCTATGTGTCCCCCTCACTGTCAGTCCTCCTCCTGTTAGTTTTATTTCTATGTTGACCCCTCAATGTCAGTTCTCCTCCTGTTAGTTATATTTGTATGTTGCCCCCTCACGGTCAGTTCTCCTGTTGGTTATATGTTTATGGTGCCCCCTCACGGTCAGTTCTCCTGTTGGTTATATGTTTATGGTGCCCCCTCACGGTCAGTCCACCTCCTGTTAGTTATATTTCTATGTTGCCCCCTCACTGTCAGTTCTCCTCCTGTTAGTTATATTTTTGTGTTGCCCCCTCACTGTCAGTTCTCCTCCTGTTAGTTATGTTTGTATGTTGCCCCCTCACTGTCAGTTCTCCTCCTGTTAGTTATGTTTGTATGTTGCCCCCTCACTGTCAGTTCTCCTCCTATTAGTTATATTTTTATGTTGCCCCCTCACTGTCAGTTCTCCTCCTGTTAGTTATGTTTGTATGTTGCCCCCTCACTGTCAGTTCTCCTCCTGTAAGTTATATTTTGATGTTGCCCCCTCACTGTCAGTCCTCCTCCTGTTAGTTATATTTCTATGTTGCCCCCTCACTGTCAGTTCTCCTCCTGTTAGTTATATTTCTATGTTGCCCCTTCACTGTCAGTTCTCCTCCTGTTAGTTATATTTCTATGTTGCCCCCTCACTGTCATTTCTCCTCCTGTTAGTTATATTTTTATGTTGCCCCCTCACTGTCAGTTCTCCTCCTGTTAGTTATATTTCTATGTTGCCCCCTCACTGTCAGTTCTTCTCCTGTTAGTTATATTTCTATGTTGCCCCCTCACTGTCAGTTCTCCTCTTGTTAGTTATATTTTATGTTGCCCCCTCACTGTCAGTTCTCCTCCTGTTAGTTATATTTTTATGTTGCCCCCTCACTGTCAGTTCTCCTCCTGTTAGTTTTGTTTGTATGTTGCCCCCTCACTGTCAGTTCTCCTCCTGTTGGTTATATTTTTTTGTTGCTCTCTTTCAACAGAAAAGCGACCCAAATCAGCAGCGCCCCCATCTCTGGACACAGCTCCCCACAAAGAAAGCGGTGTCCAGGTGGAGCTGCAGGGCGGAGACCTCTGGAGGAGATTTCACCAGATAGGGACTGAGATGATCATCACCAAGGCCGGCAGGTAAGAGGCTGATATGAACTGCAGACGTCATGTGATAATAATCCTAATATACGCCCCGAAGAAGTGATTACAATAATCCATGAAATCCTCTGCTCTGTATATACAGTGATGGGCTCTCTCTATATATATATATTCCTCTGCTCTGTATATACAGTGATGGGCTCTCTCTATATATATAATCCTCTGCTCTGTATATACAGTGATGGGCTCTCTCTATATATATAATCCTCTGCTCTGTATATACAGTGATGGGCTCTCTCTATATATAATCCTCTGCTCTGTATATACAGTGATGGGCTCTCTCTATATATATATAATCCTCTGCTCTGTATATACAGTGACAGTCTCTACCTCTCTATATATACTGACTGGGGTTTGTGGCTTTATTCTCTCCGCTGTAGGCGGATGTTCCCTTCTGTGCGCATCAAAGTGAAGGGTTTGGAGCCCCTCAGACAGTATTACATCGCTCTGGACGTGGTTCCTGTGGATTCCAAGCGCTACAGGTATTAATATTAGAATTCTAGGGTCTGGGGATCGGGAATGTATATAGACAGTATGTATAGTGAGATACAGGAATTATAGGTGCGGAACGAGCAGCTGCCCCCCCCCCCAGAGTGAATATGTGCTGCGAGGTGCAGGAATTGTGGGGACAGAGCACTGTGTATTCCCTGCACCCTATTATGCAGCCTTCCTGTATTCCCTGCACCCTATTATGCAGCCTCCCTGTATTCCCTGCACTGTATATTATTCAGCCTCCCTGTATTCCCTGCACTGTATATTATGTCGCCCTGTCCACCCTGTGTCTATAGGTACGTCTATCACAGCTCCCAATGGATGGTGGCTGGAAATACCGACCATTCCTGCATTTCCCCCCGACTCTACGTGCACCCCGATTCTCCCTGCTCCGGAGAGACCTGGATGAGACAGATCATTAGCTTCGACCGAGTCAAACTCACCAACAACGAAATGGACGACAAAGGGCATGTAGGTGTGAAGCACTGGTATTATTATTCATATCACTGCATGATTACCTATATATACACCTATATACCCTGTATACTGATACACCCCGGAGCTGCACGTATACAATATCGCCCTATATACCCTGTATACCGATACACCCCGGAGCTGCACATATACCATAGCACCCTATATACCCTGTATACCGATACACCCCGGAGCTGTACATATACAATATCACCCTATATACCCTGTATACCGATACACCCTGGAGCTGCACATATACAATATCACCCTATATACCCTGTATACCGATACACCCTGGAGCTGCACATATACAATATCACCCTATATACCCTGTATATCTATACACCCCGGAGCTGCACATATTCAATATCACCCTATATACCCTGTATACCGATACACCCTGGAGCTGCACATATACAATATCACCCTATATACCCTGTATATCTATACACCCCGGAGCTGCACATATACCATATCACCCTATATACCCTGTATACCGATACACCCTGGAGCTGCACATATACAATATCACCCTATATACCCTGTATATCTATACACCCCGGAGCTGTACATATACAATATCACCCTATATACCCTGTATACCGATACACCCCGGAGCTGCACATATACAATATCACCCTATATACCCTGTATACCGATACACCCCGGAGCTGTACATATACAATATCACCCTATATACCCTGTATACCGATACACACCAAAGCTGCACATATACCATAGCACCCTATACACACTGTATATCTATACTCCGCATCGGTATACACATGCAGCATGTGCTATATACACTGTATACGTGTGTTTGTTGATGAGCCCCAGTGATAGTTCAGGGGGCACAACCTCCTTCTGTACCCGCATGTCCCGCAGTCCTGGAATTCCTCCATTTGGCGGAGCAGATGCGGTCACAGCCCATTACAGCGGTCACTACAGACACATTGTGACCTGCCCAGCGTGACGCCCCCACATAACAATTATATCATCTCCCCCACATTGTGCAAAACCAGGAAAAACACAGAAAATCCACTGAGGAGGCCGCAGCTCCAGGACAGCTCCTGGTTCCGGCCCGCAGTGTCTATAAGGGCCTCTTTATTGCACAGTGTAAAGTATTTGCCCCCCCCCCCCCGTCGTTTACATTGTTGCAGCTTGCGGATCTTATCTCTATTAAAAACTATTTTCCCACATCGAAAAATAGTTGTCAGACTCTCTTTGTCTTATAGGAGAAGTTGTCAGGTGCAGTCATGTGACCACTAAGCTCCGCCCATATCAAGATTTAAAGAAATTATACATCATCATAGGAAATTCTGTCCACACCTCGTGGTCATGAGACGAGATTCTTCTACAGCAGCAAAAATGTGATCAGCCAAATAAAATAATAAAACAATAAAAGTGGTAATATATAAAACGTAAAAGCTGCAACTATTATATCACTATAGTCACATGATCTGTGGGGGAGGATATTCCTATAGTGACATGATCTGTGGAGTGGAGGATATTACTATAGTCACATGATCTGTGGGGTGGAGGATATTACTATAGTCACATGAACAGTGGGGTGGAGGATATTACTATAGTCACATGATCTGTGGGGTGGAGGATATTACTATAGTCACATGATCTGTGGAGGGAGGATATTACTATAGTCACATGATCTGTGGAGGGAGGATATTACTATAGTCACATGATCTGTGGAGGGAGGATATTACTATAGTCACATGATCTGTGGAGGGAGGATATTACTATAGTCACATGAACAGTGGGGTGGAGGATATTACTATAGTCACATGATCTGTGGAGGGAGGATATTACTATAGTCACATGATCTGTGGGGTGGAGGATATTCCTATAGTCACATGATCTGTGGAGGGAGGATATTACTATAGTCACATGATCTGTGGAGTGGAGGATATTACTATAGTCACATGATCTGTGGAGTGGAGGATATTACTATAGTCACATGATCTGTGGAGGGAGGATATTACTATAGTCACATGATCTGTGGGGTGGGGGATATTCCTATAGTCACATGATCTGTGGGGGGGGGGGTATTACTATAGTCACATGATCTGTGGGGGGAGGATATTACTATAGTCACATGATCTGTGGGGTGGGGGATATTCCTATAGTCACATGATCTGTGGGGGGGGGATATTCCTATAGTCACATGATCTGTGGGGGGGGATATTACTATAGTCACATGATCTGTGGGGGGGATATTACTATAGTCACATGATCTGTGGGGGGAGGATATTCCTATAGTCACATGATCTGCGGGGGGAGGATATTCCTATAGTCACATGATCTGTGGGGGGGATATTCCTATAGTCACATGATCTGTGGGGGGGATATTACTATAGTCACATGATCTGTGGGGGGGAGGATATTCCTATAGTCACATGATCTGCGGGGGGAGGATATTCCTATAGTCACATGATCTGTGGGGGGGATATTCCTATAGTCACATGATCTGTGGGGGGGGATATTACTATAGTCACATGATCTGTGGGGGGGAGGGTATTCCTATAGTCACATGATCTGTGGGGAGGATATTACTATAGTCACATGATCTGTGGGGAGGATATTACTATAGTCACATGATCTGTGTGGGGAGGATATTACTATAGTCACATGATCTGTGTGGGGAGGATATTACTATAGTCACATGATCTGTGGGGGGGGATATTCCTATAGTCACATGATCTGTTGGGGGGGGGATATTACTATAGTCACATGATCTGTGGGGGGGAGGATATTCCTATAGTCACATGATCTGTGGGGAGGATATTACTATAGTCACATGATCTGTGTGGAGGATATTACTATAGTCACATGATCTGTGTGGGGAGGATATTACTATAGTCACATGATCTGTGTGGGGAGGATATTACTATAGTCACATGATCTGTGGGGAGGATATTACTATAGTCACATGATCTGTGTGGGGAGGATATTACTATAGTCACATGATCTGTGGGGAGGATATTACTATAGTCACATGATCTGTGGGGAGGATATTACTATAGTCACATGATCTGTGTGGGGAGGATATTACTATAGTCACATGATCTGTGTGGGGAGGATATTACTATAGTCACATGATCTGTGGGGAGGATATTACTATAGTCACATGATCTGTGTGGGGAGGATATTACTATAGTCACATGATCTGTGGGGAGGATATTACTATAGTCACATGATCTGTGGGGAGGATATTACTATAGTCACATGATCTGTGGGGAGGATATTACTATAGTCACATGATCTGTGGGGTATATAATATTTCCTTCCTCCTTCTTTATTATAATGACCTTTAGTACAGAATTCTGATGTTAGTTTCCAGTCCTCGGTCTGTGAACCTGCGGTGTGTTTCGCGGTGTTGATCTATTCACAGCAGATGCGTAAAGAACAAACATCAATATGATAAGTAAGTTACCGCCATTACATTACGTGACCCCAGGGTCATCACCGTTCAAAACTTACCAAATATAATTTCCTGCTCCGCTCGACCTAAAGACAAGTGACACCAAACTCAGCGAAGCGCGACGTGACGAGCCGCCACGTGTGACATTATAATCACCGGTGTATTATACAACGAAATCGTCTATTACTGACAACCCAACCAAAAATCTGCCCAAGGAGAGCGACAGAGACCGCAGAGCGCAGCAGCACAAATCTCTCTCCTGATACATTGTCTAGAGTTCAGGCTGTTTATACCACAGAGACTGGATACAATTGTAACAAATCATCAGCTTTATGAGCAGAACTAGGCCAGGATGGAGTTTCAGCCTCTGGATGTAAATGTTTCCATTTAACCTCAGCAAGCTCAGATTTTGAAAGTGGTGAAAATTGAAAACACTGATATTATTCTAATATTTTTTTGTGTTACGTCACACTAGGGGCGGAGCATAGTTGTCACATGCCTGAGCACCTGACAACTGAGACCTGTGTGGGAGGGGCAAATAGCATAAAGGACGGAGTCTGACTACAGTTTGCTGTCATGGGAAAATATGTGTCATGGAGATTCAGTCTGATCACCGGTAGGATTCTTCGTCTCCACCTCACCGTACGGCTATGTTCACACGCGGCAGGTTTGTTGCAGAATTTTCTTCATCGGCCCCATGTATATGAATGTGGTTTTCAGAAGGAGGAGTTAAACGTAGTATAGGTGTCCGGCGATACGTGCGGCTACGTGACGCCGTCTATCTCCCCCTGAGCAGCGGCACCGTAAACGCCAGGTCATCCCGCGCTCAGGACATTCTTGCCTCTCACGCTCCCGGCACCTTCCCATGTCATCAGGAGGCCACCAACTTCTGTCCTTGTGGCCGCCCGTAGTTTAAAGTGTAGATAAACTTTTAAAAAACTTTGGACACATCATAGTGCGATATAATAGTGACACGTCAGAAGTTTTGATTGGTGGGGGGGGGGGGGGGTCCGAGCTCTGAGACTCCCGGGAGAAGCGCTCGGGTGATGCTTCGTTTGTATTTGACTTTCTTCATAGAGTTTCTATTGAGTCCGTACTCCACTCCGAGGAAAGCCGATCAGAAACGGATCACAGCGCTCGAGCGGATCTACCCATTTGTTTTAGCGATCGGTGGACCCCGACCGATCAAAATTTCTGACATGTCAAAAGATTTTTAAAAGTTTAGTTACACTTTAAACTCTGTGGTTATTGAGCACCCAAAATTCAGCTTTAGAATTCCCCCGGTACCGATGTAGCGAGATTCCCTTAGCTGTCACCCACCCTCCTGCTGCTGTTACAGGGGCCACAGGCACCCCTCCTGGGGGCACCCTGAAGCCTCTCCCTCTGTCCCTTCTCTTTAGGCTGGATTCACACGAGCGTTGCGTTCACCATTTGACAGCTGCGTGTGTCATCCGTGTCTGATGCGCGGCTGCGTGATTTTCGCGCAGCCGCCATCATAGAGATGAGTCTAGTCGACGCCCGTCACTGTCCAAGGTGCTGAAAGAGCTAACTCTTTCAGCACCCTCGACAGTGAATGCCGTGAAAAAAAGAAAAAGTTCGTACTTACCGAGAACTTCCCGGCCGTTGCCTTGGTGACGCGTCCTTGGTGACGCGCCTCTCGACATCGGGCCCCACCTCCCTGGATGACGCGGCAGTCCATGTGACCGCTGCAGGCTGTGCTTGGCCTGTGATTGGCTGGAGCTGTCACTTGGCCTGAATTGTCATCCCGGGAGGTCAGACTGGAGGAAGACGCCGGGAGTTATCGGTAAGTCAGAACTTCGTTTTTTTTTTACAGGTTCATGTATATTGGGATCGGTAGTCACTGTCCATGGTGCTGAACCAGTTTAACTCTTTCAGCACCATGCACAGTGAATGTCTCCCGACGTCGCGGACCGGAATTTTTTTTGCCGGGTTCGGCCAAATCGAGTTCGGCCGAACCCGGTGAAGTTCGGTTCGCTTGTCCGGCTTCGCTAATCGCAAAGACACTCCGTTTGGATGTTCGGAAACAGAAAAGCACGTGGTGCTTTTCGGTTTACATTCATCCTTTTGACAGCTGTTGCGCAAACACGCAGTTCGCACGGAAGTGCTTCCGTGCGACATGCGTGGTTTTCACGCACCCATTGACTTCAATGGGTGCGTGATGCGTTGAAAACGCTGAATCAACGGACAAGTCGTGAGTTTTTTGCAACGGAGCAACGCTGCGCAAAAAACGCTGCCATGTCTGCACGGCCCCATTGACTAATATAGCTACGGGCAACGCATGTGAAAATCACGCGCGTTGCACACGCGTATTTTACGTTCGTCTGAATAAGCCCTAAGGCACAGACAGTGATGAGGGCCGTGTCTGCAAAAAAACAGCCGCATGTGAACAAAGCCTTACCGTAACTACAGAGATCACGCGGGATGTTTAATATCGGCTTCTGTCATAGTTGTTATATTGAACGCTGTCATTATTGTTGTAGATCATTCTGCAGTCGATGCATAAGTATAAGCCCCGGGTCCACATCATAGTCCACGACTCCCGCATTGACCTGTCTCAGATCCAGTCGCTGCCGGCAGAAGGAGTGAAGACATTTTCATTCAAGGAAACCGAGTTCACAACGGTGACAGCATACCAAAACCAGCAGGTGGGGACCGATTATGGGTCATATGGCCAGTGGGGGGGGTGCAAGGTTGTGGTGGACTGCAACTCCCAGAATGCCCAGCAAATGGACTGGTCTGAAGCGTAATCTCTTCTCTATAGATAACAAAGCTGAAGATAGACAGAAATCCATTCGCAAAAGGTTTTAGAGACCCAGGAAGAAACAGGTAATAACAGCTCATCACCGTCATCTTCTCTTTACTGTACGCCCAGTGTCGCCCCCAATGAGTAATGTAGACCCCTGCAAAGAGGGGTGGGACAGGAAAGAAACAACTACTCTAAGCTCAAAAATGACAACTACTATAACACTGCCCCCTATGTATAAGAATATAACTACTATAATACTGCCCCTATATACAAGAATATAACTACTATAATACTGCCCCTATATACAAGAATATAACTACTATAATACTGCTCCTATATACAAGAATATAACTACTATAATACTGCCGCCTATATACAAGAATATAACTACTATAATACTGCCCCCTATATACAAGAATATAACTACTATAATACTGCTCCTATATACAAGAATATAACTACTATAATACTGCCCCCTATATACAAGAATATAACTACTATAATACTGCTCCTATATAAAAGAATATAACTACTATAAAACTGTCCCCTATATACAAGAATATAACTACTATAATACTGCTCCTATATACAAGAATATAACTACTATAATACTGCCCCTATATACAAGAATATAACTACTATAATACTGCCCCTATATACAAGACTATAACTACTATAATACTGCTCCCTATATACAAGAATATAACTACTATAATACTGCTCCTATATACAAGAATATAACTACTATAATACTGCCCCTATATACAAGAATATAACTACTATAATACTGCTCCCTATATACAAGAATATAACTACTATAATACTGCCCCTATATACAAGAATATAACTACTATAATACTGCTCCTATATACAAGAATATAACTACTATAATACTGCCCCTATATACAAGAATATAACTACTATAATACTGCTCCCTATATACAAGAATATAACTACTATAATACTGCTCCCTATATACAAGAATATAACTACTATAATACTGCTCCTATATACAAGAATATAACTACTATAATACTGCTCCTATATACAAGAATATAACTACTATAATACTGCCTCCTATATACAAGAATATAACTACTATAATACTGCCCCTATATACAAGAATATAACTACTATAATACTGCTCCCTATATACAAGAATATAACTACTATAATACTGCCCCTATATACAAGAATATAACTACTATAATACTGCCCCTATATACAAGACTATAACTACTATAATACTGCCCCTATATACAAGAATATAACTACTATAATACTGCTCCTATATACAAGAATATAACTACTATAATACTGCCCCCTATATACAAGAATATAACTACTATAACACTGCTCCTATATACAAGAATATAACTACTATAATACTGCCCACTATATACAAGAATATAACTACTATAATACTGCCCCTATATACAAGAATATAACTACTATAATACTGCTCCTATATACAAGAATATAACTACTATAATACTGCTCCTATATACAAGAATATAACTACTATAATACTGCTCCTATATACAAGAATATAACTACTATGATACTGCTCCTATATACAAGAATATAACTACTATAATACTACCCCTATATACAAGAATATAACTACTATAATACTGCCCCTATATACAAGAATATAACTACTATAATACTGCTCCTATATACAAGAATATAACTACTATAATACTGCCCCTATATACAAGAATATAACTACTATAATACTGCTCCTATATACAAGAATATAACTACTATAATACTGCCCCCTATATACAAGAATATAACTACTATAATACTGCTCCTATATACAAGAATATAACTACTATAATACTGCTCCTATATACAAGAATATAACTACTATAATACTGCCCCTATATACAAGAATATAACTACTATAACACTGCTCCTATATACAAGAATATAACTACTATAATACTGCCCTATATACAAGAATATAACTACTATAATACTGCCCCTATATACAAGAATATAACTACTATAATACTGCTCCTATATACAAGAATATAACTACTATGATACTGCTCCTATATACAAGAATATAACTACTATAATACTACCCCTATATACAAGAATATAACTACTATAATACTGCCCCTATATACAAGAATATAACTACTATAATACTGCTCCTATATACAAGAATATAACTACTATAATACTGCCCCCTATATACAAGAATATAACTACTATAATACTGCTCCTATATACAAGAATATAACTACTATAATACTGCTCCTATATACAAGAATATAACTACTATAATACTGCCCCTATATACAAGAATATAACTACTATAATACTGCCCCCTATATACAAGAATATAACTACTATAATACTGCCCTATATACAAGAATATAACTACTATAATACTGCCCCTATATACAAGAATATAACTACTATAATACTGCCCCTATATACAAGAATATAACTACTATAATACTGCCCCTATATACAAGAATATAACTACTATAATACTGCTCCTATATACAAGAATAGAACTACTATAATACTGCCCCTATATACAAGAATATAACTACTATAATACTGCCCCTATATACAAGAATTTAACTACTATAATACTACCCCTATATACAAGAATATAACTACTATAATACTGCTCCTATATACAAGAATATAACTACTATAATACTGCCCCTATATACAAGAATATAACTACTATAATACTGCCCCCTATATACAAGAATATAACTACTATAATACTGCCCCTATATACAAGAATATAACTACTATAATACTGCCCCCTATATACAAGAATATAACTACTATAATACTGCTCCTATATACAAGAATATAACTACTATAATACTGCTCCTATATACAAGAATATAACTACTATAATACTGCCCCTATATACAAGAATATAACTACTGTAATACTGCTCCTATATACAAGAATATAACTACTATAATACTGCCCCTATATACAAGAATATAACTACTATAATACTGCCCCCTATATACAAGAATATAACTACTATAATACTGCCCCTATATACAAGAATATAACTACTATAATACTGCCCCCTATATACAAGAATATAACTACTATAATACTGCTCCTATATACAAGAATATAACTACTATAATACTGCTCCTATATACAAGAATATAACTACTATAATACTGCCTCTATATACAAGAATATAACTACTATAAGGGCATGACCACACATGGCGGAATTCCTCCGCAACTGTCCGCATCAATGCCGCACAGAATCTGCGTTGCAGATTCTGCAGCGGATCTGCACAAAATGTGCAGAAAATTGATGCGGACTGGCCGCTGCGGACTGCAGGAAAAGTGCTTCTCTTCTCCCTATTCAGTGCAGGATAGAGAGAAGGGACAGCACTTTCCCTAGTGAAAGTCAAAGAAATTCATACTTACCGCCCGTTGTCTTGGTGACGCGTCCCTCTTTCGGCATCCGGCCCGACCTCCCTGGATGACGCACCAGTCCATGTGACCGCTGCAGCCTGTGCTTGGCCTGTGATTGGCTGCAGCCGTCACTTACACTGAAACGTCATCCTGGGAGGCCGGACTGGAGACAGACGCAGGGAGTTCTCGGTAAGTATGAACTTATATGTTTTTTACAGATACATGTATATTGAGATCGGTAGTCACTGTCCCGGGTGCAGAAACAGTTACTGCCGATCGCTTAACTCTTTCAGCACCCTGGACAGTGACTATTTACAGACGTCTCCTAGCAACGCTCCCGTCATTACGGGAGCCCCATTGACTTCCTCAGTCTGGCTGTAGACCTAGAAATACATAGGTCCAGCCAGAATGAAGAAATGTCATGGTAGTAAAAACAATACGCTCCACAGCACACATAAGATCTGCGGACTTCATTGCGGAATTTTGACTCTCCATTGAAGTCAATGGAGAAATTCCGCCATGAGTCCGCAACCAGTCCGCCACTGCTCCGCAACAGACAGAGCATGCTGCGGACACCAAATTCCGCTCCGCAGCCTATGCTCCGCAGCGGAATTGTACGCATCGTGTAAACGAACACTGCTAAATTAAAGTGAAAGTCAATGGAGAAACGGCTCCGCTGCGGATTAACGCTGCGGAGTGTCCGCAGCGGAATTTAAGTGAAATTCCGCCATGTGTGAACCCGCCCTAATACTGCCCCTATATACAAGAATATAACTACTATAATACTGACCCCTATATACAAGAATACAACTACTATAATACTGTCCCCTATGTACAAGAATATAACTACTATAATACTGCCCCTATATACAAGAATATAACTACTATAATACTGCTCCTATATACAAGGAATATAACTACTGTAATACTGCTCCTATATACAAGAATATAATTACTATAATACTTTCTCATATATACAATAATATAACTACTATAATACTGCCCCCTATATACAAGAATATAACTACTATAATACTGCCCCTATATACAAGAATATAACTACTATAATACTGCCCGCTATACACAAGAATATACCTACTATAATACTGCTCCTATATACAAGAGTATAACTACTATTATACTGCCCCTATATACAAGAAAATAACTACTATAATACTGCTCCTATATACAAGAAAATAACTACTATAATACTGCCCCCTATATACAAGAATATAACTACTATAATACTGCTCCCTATATACAAGAATATAGCTACTATAATACTGCCCCCTATATACAAGAATATAACTACTATAATACTGCCCCCTATATACAAGAATACAACTACTATAATACTGCCCCCTATGTACAAGAATATAACTACTATAATACTGCCCCTATATACAAGAATATAACTACTATAATACTGCTCCTATATACAAGAATATAATTACTTTAATACTGCTCCTATATACAAGAATATAATTACTTTAATACTTTCTCCTATATACAAGAATATAACTACTATAATACTGCCCCCTATATACAAGAATATAATTACTATAATACTTTCTCCTATATACAAGAATATAACTACTATAATACTGCCCCTATATACAAGAATATAACTACTATAATACTGCTCCCTATATACAAGAATATAACGACTATAATACTGCCCCTATATACAAGAATATAACTACTATAATACTGCTCCCTATATACAAGAATATAACTACTATAATACTGGTCCCATATTCAAGAATATAACTACTATAATACTGCCCTATATACAAGAAAATAACTACTATAATACTGCCCCCATATACATGAATATAACGACTATAATACTGCTCCTATATACAAGAATATAACTACTATAATACTGCCCCAATATACAAGAATATAACTACTATAATACTGCCCCCTATATACAAGAATATAACTACTATAATGCTGCCCCTATATACAAGAATATAACTACTATAATACTGCCCCCTATATACAAGAATATAACTACTATAATACTGCTCCTATATACAAGAATATAACTACTATAATACTGCCCCAATATACAAGAATATAACTACTATACTACTGCCCCCTATATACAAGAATATAACTACTATAATACTGCTCCTATATACAAGAATATAACTATTATAATACTGCTCCCTATATACAAGAATATATCTACTATAATACTGCCCCCTATATACAAGAAAATAACTACTATAATACTGCCCCCTATATACAAGAATATAACTACTATAATACTGCCCCCTATATACAAGAATATAACTACTATAATACTGCCCCCTATATACAAGAATACAACTACTATAATACTGCCCCCTATGTACAAGAATATAACTACTATAATACTGCCCCTATATACAAGAATATAACTACTATAATACTGCCCCTATATACAAGAATATAACTACTATAATACTGTTCCTATATACAAGAATATAACTACTATAATACCGCTCCTATAAACAAGAATATAACTACTATAATACTGCCCCCTATATACAAGAAAATAACTACTATAATACTGCTCCTATATACAAGAATATAACTACTATAATACTGCTCCTATATACAAGAATATAACTACTATAATACTGCTCCTATATACAAGTATATAACTACTATAATACTGCCCCCTATATACAAGAATATAACTACTATAATACTGCTCCTATATACAAGAATATAACTACTATAATACTGCCCCCTATATACAAGAATATAATTACTATAATACTTTCTCCTATATACAAGAATATAACTACTATAACATTGCCCCTATATACAAGAATATAACTACTATAATACTGCCCCCTATATACAAGAATATAACTACTATAATACTGCTCCTATATACAAGAATATAACTACTATAATACTGCCCCTATATACAAGAATATAACTACTATAATACTGCCTCCTATATACAAGAATATAACTACTATAATACTGCCTCCTATATACAAGAATATAACTACTATAATACTGCTCCTATATACAAGACTATAACTACTATAATACTGCCCCTATATACAAGAATATAACTACTATAATACTGCCCCCTATATACAAGAATATAACTACTATAATACTGCCTCCTATATACAAGAATATAACTACTATAATACTGCCTCCTATATACAAGAATATAACTACTATAATACTGCCCCCTATATACAAGAATATAACTACTATAATACTGCCCCTATATACAAGAATATAATTACTATAATACTGCCCCTATATACAAGAATATAACTACTATAATACTGCCTCCTATATACAAGAATATAACTACTATAATACTGCTCCTATATACAAGAATATAACTACTATAATACTGCTCCCTATATACAAGAAAATAACTACTATAATACTGCCCCCTATATACAAGAATATAACTACTATAATACTGCCCCTATATACAAGAATATAACTACTATAATACTGCCCCTATATACAAGAATATAACTACTATAAGGGCGGGTTCACACGTGGCGGAATTTCACTTAAATTCCGCTGCGGACACTCCGCAGCGTTAATCCGCAGCGGTGCCGTTTGTCCATTGACTTACACTTTAATTTAGCAGTGTTCGTTTAGACGAGGCGTAAAATTCCGCTGCGGAGCATAGGCTGCGGAGCGGAATTTGGTGTCCGCAGCGTGCTCTGTCTGTTGCGGAGCAGTGGCGGACTCATGGCGGAATTTCTCCATTGACTTCAATGGAGAGTCAAAATTCCGCAATGAAGTCCGCAGATCTTATGTGTGCTGCGGAGCGTATTGGTTTTACTACCATGACATTTCTTCATTCTGGCTGGACCTATGTATTTCTAGGTCTACAGCCAGACTGAGGAAGTCAATGGGGCTCCCGTAATGACGGGAGCGTTGCTAGGAGACGTCTGTAAATAGTCACTGTCCAGGGTGCTGAAAGAGTTAAGCGATCGGCAGTAACTGTTTCTGCACCCGGGACAGTGACTACCGATCTCAATATACATGTATCTGTAAAAAACATATAAGTTCATACTTACCGAGAACTCCCTGCTTCTGTCTCCAGTCCAGCCTCCCAGGATGACGTTTCAGTCTAAGTGACGGCTGCAGCCAATCACAGGCCAAGCACAGGCTGCAGCGGTCACATGGACTGGCGCGTCATCCAGGGAGGTCGGGCTGGATGCCGAAAGAGGGACGCGTCACCAAGACAACGGCCGGTAAGTATGAAATTCTTTTACTTTCACTAGGGAAAGTGCTGTCCCTTCTCTCTATCCTGCACTGATAGGGAGAAGGGAAGCACTTTTCCCGCAGTCCGCAGCAGCTAGTCCGCATCAATTTTCTGCACATTTTGTGCAGATCCGCAGCAGAATCTGCGACGCAGATTCTGTGCGGCATTGATGCGGACAGTTGCGGAGGAAATCCGCCACGTGTGGTCATGCCCTAATACTGCCCCATATACAAGAATATAACTACTATAATACTGCCCCCTATACACAAGAATATAACTACTATAATACTGCTCCTATATACAAGAATATAACTACTATAATACTGCTCCTATATACAAGAATATAACTACTATAATACTGCCCTCTATATACAAGAATATAACTACTATAATACTGCCCCTATATACAAGAATATAATTACTATAATACTGCTCCTATATACAAGAATATAACTACTATAATACTGCTCCTATATACAAGAATATAACTACTATAATACTGCCCTCTATATACAAGAATATAACTACTATAATACTGCCCCTATATACAAGAATATAACTACTATAATACTGCTCCTATATACAAGAATATAACTACTATAATACTGCCCTCTATATACAAGAATATAACTACTATAATACTGCTCCTATATACAAGAATATAACTACTATAATACTGCCCTCTATATACAAGAATATAACTACTATAATACTGCCCTCTATATACAAGAATATAACTACTATAATACTGCCCCTATATACAAGAATATAACTACTATAATACTGCCCTCTATATACAAGAATATAACTACTATAATACTGCTCCTATATACAAGAATATACCTACTATAATACTGCCCCCTATATACAAGAATGTAACTACTATAATACTGCTCCTATATACAAGAATATAACTACTATAATACTGCTCCTATATACAAGAATAGAACTACTATAATACTGCTCCTATATACAAGAATATAACTACTATAATACTGCCCCTATATACAAGAATATAACTACTATAATACTGCCCCTATAGACAAGAATATAACTACTATAATACTGCCCCATATATACAACATTATAACTACTATAATACTGCCCCCTATATACAAGAATATAACTACTATAATACTGCTCCTATATACAAGAATATAATTACTATAATACTGCTCCCTATATACAAGAATATAACTACTATAATACTGCCCCATATATACAAGAATATAACTACTATAATACTGCTCCTATATACAAGAATATAACCACTATAATACTGCCTCCTATATACAAGAATATAACTACTATAATACTGCCTCCTATATACAGGAATATAACTACTATAATACTGCCTCCTATATACAAGACTATAACTACTATAATACTGCTCCTATATACAAGATATAACTACTATAATACTGCCCCCTATATACAAGAATATAACTACTATAATACTGCCACCTATATACAAGAATATAACTACTATAATACTGCTCCCTATATACAAGAATATAACTACTATAATACTGCCCCTATATACAAGAATATAACTACTATAGTACTGCCCCCTATATACAAGAATATAACTACTATAATACTGCTCCTATATGCAAGTATATAACTACTATAATACTGCTCCTATATACAAGAATATAACTACTATAATACTGCTCCTATATACAGGAATATAACTACTATAATACTGCTCCTATATACAAGAATATAACTACTATAATACTGCCCCCTATATACAAGAATATATCTACTATAATACTGCCCCTATATACAAGAATAAAACTACTATAAGGCTGGGTTCACACGTGGCGGAATTTCACTTAAATTCCGCTGCGGACACTCCGCAGCGTTAATCCGCAGCGGTGCCGTTTGTCCATTGACTTACACTTTAATTTAGCAGTGTTCGTTTAGACGAGGTGTAAAATTCCGCTGCGGAGCATAGGCTGCGGAGCGGAATTTGGTGTCCGCAGCATGCTCTGTCTGTTGCGGAGCAGTGGCGGACTCATGGCGGAATTTCTCCATTGACTTCAATGGAGAGTCAAAATTCAGCAATGAAGTCCGCAGATCTTATGTGTGCTGCGGAGCGTATTGGTTTTACTACCATGACATTTCTTCATTCTGGCTGGACCTATGTATTTCTAGGTCTACAGCCAGACTGAGGAAGTCAATGGGGCTCCCGTAATGACGGGAGCGTTGCTAGGAGACGTCTGTAAATAGTCACTGTCCAGGGTGCTGAAAGAGTTAAGCGATCGGCAGTAACTGTTTCTGCACCCGGGACAGTGACTACCGATCTCAATATACATGTATCTGTAAAAAACATATAAGTTCATACTTACCGAGAACTCCCTGCTTCTGTCTCCAGTCCAGCCTCCCAGGATGACGTTTCAGTCTAAGTGACGGCTGCAGCCAATCACAGGCCAAGCACAGGCTGCAGCGGTCACATGGACTGGCGCGTCATCCAGGGAGGTCGGGCTGGATGCCGAAAGAGGGACGCGTCACCAAGACAACGGCCGGTAAGTATGAAATTCTTTTACTTTCACTAGGGAAAGTGCTGTCCCTTCTCTCTATCCTGCACTGATAGGGAGAAGGGAAGCACTTTTCCCGCAGTCCGCAGCAGCTAGTCCGCATCAATTTTCTGCACATTTTGTGCAGATCCGCAGCAGAATCTGCGACGCAGATTCTGTGCGGCATTGATGCGGACAGTTGCGGAGGAAATCCGCCACGTGTGGTCATGCCCTAATACTGCCCCATATACAAGAATATAACTACTATAATACTGCCCCCTATACACAAGAATATAACTACTATAATACTGCTCCTATATACAAGAATATAACTACTATAATACTGCTCCTATATACAAGAATATAACTACTATAATACTGCCCTCTATATACAAGAATATAACTACTATAATACTGCTCCTATATACAAGAATATAACTACTATAATACTGCCCTCTATATACAAGAATATAACTACTATAATACTGCCCCTATATACAAGAATATAACTACTATAATACTGCTTCTATATACAAGAATATAACTACTATAATACTGCCCTCTATATACAAGAATATAACTACTATAATACTGCCCCTATATACAAGAATATAATTACTATAATACTGCTCCTATATACAAGAATATAACTACTATAATACTGCTCCTATATACAAGAATATAACTACTATAATACTGCCCCTATATACAAGAATATAACTACTATAATACTGCCCTCTATATACAAGAATATAACTACTATAATACTGCTCCTATATACAAGAATATACCTACTATAATACTACTATAATACTATATACAAGAATATAACTACTATAATACTGCTCCTATATACAAGAATATAACTACTATAATACTGCTCCTATATACAAGAATATAACTACTATAATACTGCTCCTATATACAAGAATATAACTACTATAATACTGCCCCTATATACAAGAATATAACTACTATAATACTGCCCCTATAGACAAGAATATAACTACTATAATACTGCCCCATATATACAACATTATAACTACTATAATACTGCCCCCTATATACAAGAATATAACTACTATAATACTGCCCCTATATACAAGAATATAACTACTATAGTACTGCCCCCTATATACAAGAATATAACTACTATAATACTGCTCCTATATGCAAGAATATAACTACTATAATACTGCTCCTATATACAAGAATATAACTACTATAATACTGCTCCTATATACAAGAATATAACTACTATAATACTGCTCCTATATAAAATAATATAACTACTATAATACTGCTCTTATATACAAGAATATAACTACTATAATACTGCCCCTATATATAAGAATATAACTACTATAATACTGCCCCTATATACAAGAATATAACGACTATAATACTGCCCTCTATATACAAGAATATAACTACTATAATACTGCCTCCTATATACAAGAATATAACTACTATAATACTGCCCCCTATATACAAGAATATAACTACTATAATACTGCTCTTATATACAAGAATATAACTACTATAATACTGCTCCCTATATACAAGAATATAACTACTATAATACTGCTCCCTATATACAAGAATATAACTACTATAATACTGCTCCTATATACAAGAATATAACTACTATAATACTGCCCCCTATATACAAGAATATAACTACTATAATACTGCTCCTATATACAATAATATAACTACTATAATACTGCCCCTATATACAAGAATATAACTACTATAACACTGCTCCCTATATACAAGAATATAACTACTATAATACTGCCCCCTATATACAAGAATATAACTACTATAATACTGCCCCTATATGCAAGAATATAACTACTATAATACTGCCCCCTATATACAAGAATATAACTACTATAATACTGCCCCCTATATACAAGAATATAACTACTATAATACTGCTCCTATATACAAGAATATAACTACTATAATACTGCCCCTATATACAAGAATATAATTACTATAATACTGCTCCTATATACAAGAATATAACTACTATAATACTGCCCCTATATACAAGAATATAACTACTATAATACTGCTCCTATATACAAGAATATAACGACTATACTACTGCTCCTATATACAAGAATATAATTACTATAATACTGCTCCTATATACAAGAATATAACTACTATAATACTGTCCCCTATATACAAGAATATAACCACTATAATACCTCCCCCTATGGATTGCTTGACGTGCAGTGTCGGAGTATATTACAGTAGGACGCTGGATATGATCATTGATTTTTGCTCTTCTCCCTGTCGGCTGCTTCCTCTTTCTTCGCTGTAATGTAATCTGTCAGATTCTTCCTATAAATTCTTGGGAAATCTTCTTCATCATATTCCTCTTTGTAGACAAGTAAAAAAAATACTAGAACCTTCTCATTGCACAAGCTAAGGGTTAATTTATAGGTGCCTTCTCCATGTAGTATAATCCGTGATATTTTGTCAGTCCAGCAGAGAATAGCGCTGTGCGTCCTCCGGTATTATAAAGCAGATTTGCTTGTGGTTTTGTCATGTGATTCACCGGTCCGTAGAATATAAAATGGGGTTTAGTTCACGTGTTGAATAAATGCTACAAAAATGATTCTCAAACCTGGGAAATCCTTATTGTCAGAGAATCGTCTGAACCATCCACTCGTCTGTAGTCGCCTGCTGTCGTTTTCGCTGTTTTTTCCATGCGGCGGTCAACAACCATAAATAAGAAACGTTGCAGCTGCGGAGATCATTGATGGCTATGCGGAGAACAGTGTGGAATATATACATCATATGTGCACCGGACGTCCGCGGTCATTTATCCTCAACCACAGGGTAACGCAGTGAGGTGACCACCATGATGTCCACGATAATCTCATGGAATAACTGAATGGACGTTGAGATCCCCAAAATTATTATATCAGGGTGAGGGTAGGACTAGCACCCCCAGGTGAGGTTCTTCATCGAAACGTTCAGGTGTGTAGCCATAGGGGGTGCTGAGGTGGCGGCCACACCCGGGTGCTGTATCCTGAGCGGCCTATTTCTGCTATAAGAACTGTAAGGCTGGATTCAAACGAGCACATTAACGTCCGTAAAGGACGGAACGTATTTCGGCTGCAAGTTCCGGACCGAACACAGTGCAGGGAGCCGGGCTCCTAGCATCATACTTATGTACGATGCTAGGAGTCCCTGCCTTGCTGCGGGACAACTGTCCTGTACTGTAATCATGTTTTCAGTATGGGACAGTAGTTCCACGGAGAGGCAGGGACTCCTAGCGTCGTACATAAGTATGATGCTAGGAGCCCGGCTCCCTGCAGTGTGTTCGGTCCGGGACTTGCGGCCGAAATACGTCCGTCCATTACGGACCGAACATGCTCGTGTGAATCCAGCCTAAAGGATCTGCCAGACACAGCTTCTGTGTCGACGCCCATGGTTAATCAGTCTGCAACTGCTCCTAGCTCTGATAGAGTGACTCGATCTGCTACCACTCAGGCTGGTAGGCTCAGGAGTGGGAGAACCTATCACAGCCTGGCCAGACGGTTCTAGCTCCCGCCCACTGTCTATTTATACCTTCATTTCCTGCTTGTCTCTGCCTGTTATTCTTTCCTGGCTCTGCTGCTCCTGCTATTATTATTGACCTTGCTTCATATCGACCCTGGCTTTACTGACTACTCTCCTGCTCTGCGTTTGGTACCTCGTACACTTCGGGTTTGACTCGGCTCGTTCACTACGCCTGTTGCCCACGGTGTTGCCGTGGGCAACTGCCCCATTTCCCTTAGCTTCTGTGTACCCTTGTCTGTTTGTCTGTCGTACACATATTGAGCGTAGGGACCGTCGCCCAGTTGTACGCCGTCGCCTAGGACGGGCCGTGCAAGTAGGCAGGGACTGAGTGGCGGGTAGATTAGGGCTCACCTGTCTGTCTCCCTACCCCGTCATTACAAGAACTCACCAGTATTATAAATGCCAGGTGGGGGCCCTGGTATAGATTTCGCATTAGGGCCCAGGAGCTTTATATGACGAACTACAACCCCAATTCTTCCTCCAGCTCCTCAGCACTGGTCACATCATCTCTGGCCCTCGTCCTCCTGACAGCAGAGGTTCATCTTCTCCCAGAAGGGACATATACAGCGTCTGCAGATTCCTAACATTTATCTACCAGGAACCGAAAGAAAATCACTGATCACAAACAATGAGGGGGGGGGTGCTTATAAATCAGACACATGTACAGAGAACAACCAACCCCAACATCCACCTCCATCCTCAACCTCCGAGAACTCAGCTGCCGTATACATGTAAACCATCTGTTACTAGATGGAAATAATCTCATCAATGCCGGACCGCAAGCCAGGAATATCCGGAACACCAGCCCCCAATACACTGCATGCCAGGAATATCCGGAACACCAGCCCTCAACACACTGCATGCCAGGAATATCCGGAACACCAGCCCCCCATACACTGCATGCCAGGAATATCCAGAATACCAGCCCCCAATACACAGCATGCCAGGAATATCCAGAATACCAGCCCCCGATACACTGCATGCCAGGAATATCCGGAACACCAGCCCCCAATACACAGAATACCAGGAATATCCAGAACACCAGCCCCCAATACACTGCATGCCAGGAATATCCAGAACACCAGCCCCCCATACACTGCATGCCAGGAATATCCTGAACATCAGCCCCCAATACACTGCATGTCAGGAACATCCAGAACACCAGCCCCCAATACACTGAATGCCAGGAATATCCAGAATACCAGCCCCCAATACACAGCATGCCAGGAATATCCAGAATACCAGCCCCCAACACACCGCATGCCAGGAATATCCGGAACAGCAGCCCCCAATACACTGCATGCCAGTAATATCCGGAACACCAGCCCCCAATACACTGCATGCCAGGAATATCCGGAACAGCAGCCCCCAATACACTGCATGCCAGTAATATCCGGAACACCAGCCCCCAATACACTGCATGCCAGGAATATCCAGAATACCAGCCCCCAATACACTGAATGCCAGGAATATCCAGAATACCAGCCCCCAATACACTGAATGCCAGGAATATCCAGAACACCAGCCCCCCCCCCCATACACTGCATGCCAGGAATATACGGAACTCCAGCCCCCAATACACTGCATGCCAGGAATATCCAAAACACCAGACCCCAATACACTGCATGCCAGGAATATCCGGAACAGCAGCCCCCAATACACAGCATGCCCGGAATATCCGGAACACCAGCCCCCAACACACTGCATGCAAGCAATATCCGGAACACCAGCCCCCAATACACTGCATGCCAGGAATATCCGGAACACCAGCCCCCAATACACTGCATGCCAGTAATATCCGGAACTCCAGCCCCCAATACACATCAAGCCAGGAATATCCAGAACACCAGCCCCCAATACACTGCATGCCAAGAATATCCAGAACTCCAGCCCCCAATACACTGCATGCCAGTAATATCCGGAACACCAGACCCCAATACACTGCATGCCAGGAATATCCAGAACACCAGCCCCCAATACACTGCATGCCAGTAATATCCGGAACTCCAGCCCCCAATACACATCAAGCCAGGAATATCCAGAACACCAGCCCCCAATACACTGCATGCCAGAATATCCAGAACACCAGCCCCCATACACTGCATGCCAGGAATATCCAGAACACCAGCCCCCAATACACTGCATGCCAGGAATATCCGGAACACCAGACCCCAATACACTGCATGCCAGGAATATCCAGAATATCAGCCTCCAATAGACTGCATGTCAGGAATATCCGGAACACCAGCCCCCGATACACAGCATGCCAGAAATATCCGGAACACCAGCCCCCAATACACTGCATGCCAGGAATATCCGGAACACCAGCCCCCAATACACTGCATGCCAGGAATATCCAGAACTCCAGCCCCCGATACACAGCATGGCAGGAATATCCGGAACCACAGCCCCCGATACGCAGCATGCCAGGAATATCCAGAATACCAGCCCCCAATACACTGCATGCCAGGAATATCCAGAACACCAGCCCCCAATATACTGCATGGCAGGAATATCCAGAACACCAGCCCCCAATACACAGCATGCCAGGAATATCCAGAACACCAGCCCCCAATACACTGCATGCCAAGAATATCCAGAACTCCAGCCCCCAATACACTGCATGCCAGGAATATCCAGAACACCAGCCCCCATACACTGCATGCCAGGAATATCCAGAACACCAGCCCCCAATACACTGCATGCCAGGAATATCCGGAACACCAGACCCCAATACACTGCATGCAAGGAATATCCAGAATATCAGCCTCCAATACACTGCATGCCAGGAATATCCGGAACACCAGCCTCCAATTCACTGCATGTCAGGAATATCCGGAACACCAGCCCCCGATACACAGCATGCCAGAAATATCCGGAACACCAGCCCCCAATACACTGCATGCCAGGAATATCCGGAACACCAGCCCCCAATACACTGCATGCCAGGAATATCCAGAATACCAGCCCCCGATACACAGCATGGCAGGAATATCCGGAACATCAGCCCCCGATACGCAGCATGCCAGGAATATCCAGAATACCAGCCCCCAATACACAGCATGCCAGGAATATCCAGAATACCAGCCCCCAATACACAGCATGCCAGGAATATCCAGAACACCAGCCCCCAATTCACTGCATGCCAGGAATATCCAGAACTCCAGCCCCCAATACACTGCATGCCAGGAATATCCAGAACACCAGCCCCCATACACTGCATGCCAGGAATATCCAGAACACCAGCCCCCAATACACTGCATGCCAAGAATATCCAGAACTCCAGCCCTCAATACACTGCATGCCAGGAATATCCAGAACACCAGCCCCCATACACTGCATGCCAGGAATATCCAGAACACCAGCCCCCAATACACTGCATGCCAGGAATATCCGGA
Organism: Rhinoderma darwinii; assembly: GCF_050947455.1. Taxonomy (NCBI): domain Eukaryota; kingdom Metazoa; phylum Chordata; class Amphibia; order Anura; family Rhinodermatidae; genus Rhinoderma; species Rhinoderma darwinii. The sequence goes on from NW_027464229.1 coordinate 58,475, forward strand.
ACACCAGCCCCCAATACACTGCATGCCAGGAACATCCAGAACACCAGCCCCCAATACACTGCATGCCAGGAATATCCGGAACACCAGACCCCAATACACTGCATGCCAGGAATATCCAGAATATCAGCTTCCAATACACTGCATGCCAGGAATATCCGGAACACCAGCCTCCAATACACTGCATGTCAGGAATATCTGGAACACCAGCCCCCGATACACAGCATGCCAGAAATATCCGGAACACCAGCCCCCAATACACTGCATGCCAGGAATATCCGGAACACCAGCCCCCAATACACTGCATGCCAGGAATATCCAGAATACCAGCCCCCGATACACAGCATGCCAGGAATATCCGGAACACCAGCCCCCGATACGCAGCATGCCAGGAATATCCAAAATACCAGCCCCCAATACACAGCATGCCAGGAATATCCAGAATACCAGCCCCCAATACACTGCATGCCAGGAATATCCAGAACTCCAGCCCCCAATACACTGCATGCCAGGAATATCCAGAACACCAGCCCCCGATACACAGCATGCCAGGAATATCCGGAACACCAGCCCCCGATACACAGCATGCCAGGAATACCCAGAATACCAGCCCCCAATACACAGCATGCCAGGAATATCCAGAACACCAGCCCCCAATACACTGCATGCCAGGAATATCCAGAACTCTAGCCCCCAATACACTGCATGCCAGGAATATCCAGAACACCCGCCCCCATACACTGCATGCCAGGAATATCCGGAACACCAGCCTCCAATACACTGCATGCCAGGAATATCCAGAACACCAGCCCCCAATACACTGCATGTCAGGAATATCCGGAACACCAGCCCCCGATACACAGCATGCCAGAAATAACCGGAACACCAGCCCCCCATACACTGCATGCCAGGAATATCCAGAACACCAGCCCCCGATACACAGCATGCCAGAAATATCCGGAACACCAGCCCCCAATACACTGCATGCCAGGAATATCCGGAACACCAGCCCCCAATACACTGCATGCCAGGAATATCCAAAATACCAGCCCCCGATACACAGCATGGCAGGAATATCCGGAACACCAGCCCCCGATACGCAGCATGCCAGGAATATCCAGAATACCAGCCCCCAATACACAGCATGCCAGGAATATCCAGAACACCAGCCCCCGATACGCAGCATGCCAGGAATATCCAGAATACCAGCCCCCAATACACAGCATGCCAGGAATATCCAGAATACCAGCCCCCAATACACAGCATGCCAGGAATATCCAGAACACCAGCCCCCAATACACTGCACGCCAGGAATATCCAGAACTCCAGCCCCCAATACACTGCATGCCAGGAATATCCAGAACACCAGCCCCCGATACACAGCATGCCAGGAATATCTGGAACACCAGCCCCCGAAACACAGCATGCCAGGAATATCCAGAATACCAGCCCCCAATACACAGCATGCCAGGAATATCCAGAACACCAGCCCCCAATACACTGCATGCCAGGAATATCCAGAACTCCAGCCCCCAATACACTGCATGCCAGGAATATCCAGAACACCAGCCCCCATACACTGAATGCCAGGAATATCCAGAACACCATCCCCCAATACACTGCATGCCAGGAATATCCGGAACACCAGCCCCCAATACACTGCATGCCGGGAATATCCAGAACACCAGCCCCCAATACACTGCATGCCAAGAATATCCAGAACTCCAGCCCTCAATACACTGCATGCCAGGAATATCCAGAACACCAGCCCCCATACACTGCATGCCAGGAATATCCAGAACACCAGCCCCCAATACACTGCATGCCAGGAATATCCGGAACACCAGCCCCCAATACACTGCATGCCAGGAACATCCAAAACACCAGCCCCCAATACACTGCATGCCAGGAATATCCAGAACACCAGCCCCCAATACACTGCATGCCAAGAATATCCAGAACTCCAGCCCTCAATACACTGCATGCCAGGAATATCCAGAACACCAGCCCCCATACACTGCATGCCAGGAATATCCAGAACACCAGCCCCCAATACACTGCATGCCAGGAATATCCAGAACACCAGCCCCCAATACACTGCATGCCAGGAACATCCAGAACACCAGCCCCCAATACACTGCATGCCAGGAATATCCGGAACACCAGACCCCAATACTCTGCATGCAGGAATATCCAGAATATCAGCTTCCAATACACTGCATGCCAGGAATATCCGTAACACCAGCCTCCAATACACTGCATGTCAGGAATATCCGGAACACCAGCCCCCGATACACAGCATGCCAGAAATATCCGGAACACCAGCCCCCAATACACTGCATGCCAGGAATATCCGGAACACCAGGCCCCAATACACTGCATGCCAGGAATATCCAGAATACCAGCCCCCGATACACAGCATGCCAGGAATATCCGGAACACCAGCCCCCGATACGCAGCATGCCAGGAATATCCAAAATACCAGCCCCCAATACACAGCATGCCAGGAATATCCAGAATACCAGCCCCCAATACACTGCATGCCAGGAATATCCAGAACTCCAGCCCCCAATACACTGCATGCCAGGAATATCCAGAACACCAGCCCCCGATACACAGCATGCCAGGAATATCCGGAACACCAGCCCCCGATACACAGCATGCCAGGAATATCCAGAATACCAGCCCCCAATACACTGCATGCCAGGAATATCCAGAACACCAGCCCCCCAATACACTGCATGCCAGGAATATCCAGAACTCCAGCCCCCAATACACTGCATGCCAGGAATATCCAGAACACCCGCCCCCATACACTACATGCCAGGAATATCCGGAACACCAGCCTCCAATACACTGCATGCCAGGAATATCCAGAACACCAGCCCCCAATACACTGCATGCCAGGAATATCCAGAACTCCAGCCCCCAATACACTGCATGCCAGGAATATCCAGAACACCCGCCCCCATACACTACATGCCAGGAATATCCGGAACACCAGCCTCCAATACACTGCATGCCAGGAATATCCAGAACACCAGCCCCCAATACACTGCATGTCAGGAATATCCGGAACACCAGCCCCCGATACACAGCATGCCAGAAATAACCGGAACACCAGCCCCCCATACACTGCATGCCAGGAATATCCAGAACTCCAGCCCCCAATACACTGCATGCCAGGAATATCCAGAACACCAGCCCCCATACACTGCATGCCAGGAATATCCAGAACACCAGCCCCCAATACACTGCATGCCAGGAATATCCGGAACACCAGCCCCCAATACACTGCATGCCAGGAATATCCGGAACACCAGACCCCAATACACTGCATGCCAGGAATATCCAGAATACCAGCCCCCAAAACACTGCATGCCAGGAATATCCGGAACACCAGCCCCCAATACACTGCATGTCAGGAATATCCGGAACACCAGCCTCCAATACACTGCATGTCAGGAATATCCGGAACACCAGCCCCCGATACACAGCATGCCAGAAATATCCGGAACACCAGCCCCCAATACACTGCATGCCAGGAATATCCGGAACACCAGCCCCCAATACACTGCATGCCAGGAATATCCAAAATACCAGCCCCCGATACACAGCATGCCAGGAATATCCGGAACACCAGCCCCCGATACACAGCATGCCAGGAATATCCAGAACACCAGCCCCCCAATACACAGAATGGCAGGAATATCCGGAACACCAGCCCCCAATACACAGAATGGCAGGAATATCCGGAACACCAGACCTAAGTATCCTGTCTGGTCCTTACAAATATAACCAAATATACAAAGAAGAGAATCTAAACTAATAAGAGACGAGGAGAATCTCAGTTATGAGAAAAGATGAAAAGAATGAAACCCATTTATCCATGAGAAGAGACGACTGAGGGGGTACATGAGAACCCTATATAAATAGATGAGGGGCCCATACAGGAAATATAGTGATAACCGACTCCATGTAAAATCCCCTCAAATGACAATGGGGCACTCCCTCCGTCTGGAGAAGAAAAGGATTAATTTCCAGTGGCGACAAGTCTTCTTTATTGTAAGAGCGGTGAATGTGTGGAATAGTCGACCTCAGGAGCTGGTTCTTTACTGTAAGAGTAGGGAATCTGTGGAATAGCCGACCTCAGGAGCTGGTTCTTTACTGTAAGAGCGGGAAATCTGTGGAATAGCCAACCTCAGGAGCTGGTTCTTTACTGTAAGAGAGGTGAATCTGTGGAATAGCAGACCTCAGGAGCTGGTTCTTTACTGTAAGAGCGGGAAATCTGTGGAATAGCCAACCTCAGGAGCTTGTTCTTTACTGTAGGAGGGGTGAATCTGTGGAATAGCTGACCCCAGGATCTTGTTCTTTACTGTAAGTGTGGTGAATCTGAGGAATTGCCGACCTCAGGAGCTTGTTCTGTACTGTAAGAGCAGTAAATCTGTGAAATAGCCGACCTCAGGAGCTGGTTCTTTACTGTAATAGAGTGTATCTGTGGAATAGACTACCTCAGGAGCTGGTTCTTTACCATAAGACTGGTAAATCTGTGGAATTGCTGGCCTCAGGAGCTTCTTCTGTACTGTAAGAGCAGTAAATCTGTGAAATAGCCGACCTCAGGAGCTGTTTTTTTACTGTAAGAGCAGTGAAGCTGTGGAATAGCCAACCTCAGCAGCTGGTTCTTTACTGTAATAGCGTGTATCTGTGGAATAGACTACCTCAGGAGCTGGTTCTTTACTGTAAGAGCGGTAAATCTGTGAAATAGCCGCCATCAGGAGCCTTTTTTTTACTGTAAGAGCGGTAAATCTATGAAATAGCCACCCTCAGGAGCTGGTTCTTTACTGTAAGAGCGGTAAATCTGTGGAGTAGCCGAACTCAGGAGCTGGTTCTTTACCATAAGAACTGTGACTGTGTTGAATTGGCAACCTGAGGAGCTGGGAATAGCCAACCTCAACAGCTGGTTCTTTACCATAAGAACTGTGGATCTGTGAAATAGCGACCACAGGAGCTGGTTCCTTACTGTAAGGGTATGTTCGCACGACCTATTTTCAGACGTAATTCACGCGTTTTACGCCTCAAATTACGCCTGAAAAGACGGCTCCATTACGCCTGCAAACATCTGCCCATTGCTTGCAATGGGTTTTACGATGTTCTGTTCAGACGAGGTGTAATTTTACGCGTCGCTGTCAAAAGACGGCGCGTAAAAAGACGGCTCATCAAAAGAAGTGCAGGACACTTCTTGGGACGTTTTTGGAGCCGTTTTTTTCCATACTCTATTGAAAACAGCTCCAAAAACGTCCATAAAAGACGCCGCGAGAGCCGCGAGTTGCTGAACGTCTGAAAATCAGGAGGTGTTTTCCCTTGAAAACGGCTCCGTCTTTTCAGACGTTTTTGACTCTGCGTGTGAACATATCCTAAGGCTGGGTTCACACGAGCGTGTGCTTTTTGCGCATGCAAAAAACGCAGCGTTTTGCCTGCGCAAAAGGCACTTAACAGCTCCGTGGGGCCTCAGCGTATGATGCGCGGCTGCGTGCTTTTCACGCAGCCGCCATCATTATGACACTCTGTTTGGATGTTTGTAGCACGTGGTGCTTTTCTGTTTTCATTCATCCTTTTCACAGCTGGTGCGCGAATCACGCTGTTCGCACGTTAGTGCTTCCGTGTGGCATGCGTGGTTTTCACGCACCCATTGACTTCAATGGGTGCGTGATGCGCGAAAAACGACCAAAGAACGGACATGTCGTGACTTTTTTTCTGCACGGACGTATATCCCGTTCGTCTGAATAATATAGTGGCGAATCTCTGGAATAGCCGACATCAGGACTGGGCCGCAGCAGGAATAGGAGATAACGTCGGCTCATATGTCAATGTAAAGAATTCTCCTTAGAATGTTTGATCTAGACTGATCGACACTTGGAGGGAGCAGGAGAGAAATGTTTCCTTTATAGGTCAGATTGGTTAATGCCTTGTGGGTAATTTTTATTTATTTATTTAGTTATTTATTTTCTAACCTTCCTCTGTATTAATACACACACACACACACACACACCTCATCCCCTAAAATACTCTGTGCTGCTGGTGGACCTCTCAGTCTGGGACTTCCCACAAGGTCAGAACACTATTTTCCCGAAATACCCTGTGCTGCTCCATTAAGTTTAAGACCCAATGTTTTGTCATTATGTGGTGCGACAGTTGTGTCAGGTGCTGCGACATTGCCCCACTTTTGGCTGCATCATGATGCTGTGTGTATGGGCAGTGCCAGGATACTATGTGCGCCTCAGGTAGTCGTATAGCCTGAACCTCATCCTCCCCGGGAATCTCCTGCCCAGGGCTCTGCAGCCAGAAAGGAGTTAATAATGTTAATGACGCACTGTGCAATTATTAATTATAATGATATCTCCCCTCCCCCCCCCCCATCCCACCCCCCATTCCCCAGCGCTTTTTACTTCTCATCATAAGGAAATATCCAAGAGGAGTAAAAGGGAAAAACAAGAGAACAGCAGAGAAATGTCAGCGCATCCACATATCAAACGCAGCGTCAAAGCTCCGGCGCTTCTACAGTGCGAGGCCCTGGGGGCCAAACCGGGCATCAGTCATCAAGTAAAACACCACGTTACTCCATTTATCTATCTCATATCTATCCCACACTGAACATGTGAACCGATCCTGAATCCAGGACTCACAGGAAGGAAAAATAAAGATATTGCCTGAATGTCTCTATATGTGAGCGTGCATACACCTGTCCTGAATGTCTGTATATGTGAGCGAGCATACACCTGTCCTGAATGTCTCTATATGTGAGCGAGCATACACCTGTCCTGAATTTCTCTATATGTGAGCGAGCATACACCTGTCCTTGATGTCTGTATATGTGAGCGAGCATACACCTGTCCTGAATGTCTGTATATGTGAGCGAGCATACACCTGTCCTGAATGTCTCTATATGTGAGCGAGCATACACCTGTCCTTGATGTCTGTATATGTGAGCGGGCATACACCTGTCCTGAATTTCTCTATATGTGAGCGAGCATATACCTGTCCTTGATGTCTGTATATGTGAGCGAGCATACACCTGTCCTTGATGTCTGTATATGTGAGCGAGCATACACCTGTCCTTGATGTCTGTATATGTGAGCGAGCATACACCTGTCCTGAATGTCTGTATATGTGAGCGAGCATACACCTGTCCTGAATGTCTCTATATGTGAGCGTGCATACACCTGTCCTGAATTTCTCTATATGTGAGCGAGCATACACCTGTCCTTGATGTCTGTATATGTGAGCAGGCATACACCTGTCCTGAATTTCTCTATATGTGAGCGAGCATATACCTGTCCTTGATGTCTGTATATGTGAGCGAGCATACACCTGTCCTTGATGTCTGTATATGTGAGCGAGCATACACCTGTCCTTGATGTCTGTATATGTGAGCGAGCATACACCTGTCCTTGATGTCTGTATATGTGAGCGAGCATATACCTGTCCTTGATGTCTGTATATGTGAGCAGGCATACACCTGTCCTGAATTTCTCTATATGTGAGCGAGCATATACCTGTCCTTGATGTCTGTATACGTGAGCGAGCATACACCTGTCCTGAATGTCTCTATATGTGAGCGGGCATACACCTGTCCTTGATGTCTGTATATGTGAGCGGGCATACACCTGTCCTGAATGTCTCTATATGTGAGCGAGCATATACCTGTCCTTGATGTCTGTATATGTGAGCGAGCATACACCTATCCTGAATTTCTCTATATGTGAGCGAGCATACACCTGTCCTTGATGTCTGTATATGTGAGCGGGCATACACCTGTCCTGAATGTCTGTATATGTGAGCGAGCATACACCTGTCCTGAATGTCTCTATATGTGAGCGAGCATACACCTGTCCTTGATGTCTGTATATGTGAGCGGGCATACACCTGTCCTGAATGTCTCTATATGTGAGCGAGCATACACCTGTCCTTGATGTCTGTATATGTGAGCGGGCATACACCTGTCCTGAATTTCTCTATATGTGAGCGAGCATACACCTGTCCTTGATGTCTGTATATGTGAGCGAGCATACACCTGTCCTGAATTTCTCTATATGTGAGCGAGCATACACCTGTCCTGAATTTCTCTATATGTGAGCGAGCATATACCTGTCCTTGATGTCTGTATACGTGAGCGAGCATACACCTGTCCTGAATGTCTCTATATGTGAGCGAGCATACACCTGTCCTGAATTTCTCTATATGTGAGCGAGCATACACCTGTCCTTGATGTCTGTATATGTGAGCGAGCATACACCTGTCCTGAATTTCTCTATATGTGAGCGAGCATACACCTGTCCTGAATTTCTCTATATGTGAGCGAGCATATACCTGTCCTTGATGTCTGTATACGTGAGCGAGCATACACCTGTCCTGAATGTCTCTATATGTGAGTGAGCATACACCTGTCCTTGATGTCTGTATATGTGAGCGAGCATACACCTGTCCTTGATGTCTGTATATGTGAGTGGGCATACACCTGTCCTGAATGTCTCTATATGTGAGCGAGCATATACCTGTCCTTGATGTCTGTATATGTGAGAGAGCATACACCTGTCCTTGATGTCTGTATATGTGAGCGAGCATACACCTGTCCTTGATGTCTGTATATGTGAGCGAGCATACACCTGTCCTTGATGTCTGTATATGTGAGTGAGCGTACACCTGTCCCTGATGTCTGTATATGTGAGCGAGCATACACCTGTCCTGAATGTCTGTATATGTGAGCGAGCATACACCTGTCCTGAATGTCTGTATATGTGAGCGAGCATACACCTGTCCTTGATGTCTGTATATGTGAGCGAGCATACACCTGTCCTTGATGTCTGTATATGTGAGCGAGCATACACCTATCCTGAATGTCTGTATATGTGAGCGAGCATACACCTGTCCTTGATGTCTGCATACGTGAGCGAGCATACACCTGTCCTGAATGTCTCTATATGTGAGCGAGCATACACCTGTCCTGAATGCCTGGATACGTGAGCGGGCATACACCTGTCCTGAATGTCTCTATATGTGAGCGAGCATATACCTGTCCTTGATGTCTGTATATGTGAGCGAGCATACACCTGTCCTTGATATCTGTATATGTGAGCGAGCATACACCTGTCCTGAATGTCTGTATATGTGAGCGAGCATACACCTGTCCTTGATGTCTGTATATGTGAGTGAGCATACACCTGTCCTTGATGTCTGTATATGTGAGCGAGCATACACCTGTCCTGAATGTCTGTATATGTGAGCGAGCATACACCTGTCCTTGATGTCTGCATACGTGAGCGAGCATACACCTGTCCTGAATGTCTCTATATGTGAGCGAGCATACACCTGTCCTGAATGCCTGGATACGTGAGCGGGCATACACCTGTCCTGAATGTCTCTATATGTGAGCGAGCATACACCTGTCCTTGATGTCTGTATATGTGAGCGAGCATACACCTGTCCTGAATGTCTCTATATGTGAGCGAGCATACACCTGTCCTGAATTTCTCTATATGTGAGCGAGCATACACCTGTCCTTGATGTCTGTATATTTTGAGCGAGCATACACCTGTCCTGAATGTCTGTATACGTGAGCGAGCATACACCTGTCCTTGATGTCTGTATACGTGAGCGGGCATACACCTGTCCTGAATGTCTCTATATGTGAGCGAGCATACACCTGTCCTGAATGCCTGGATACGTGAGCGAGCATACACCTGTCCTGAATGTCTGTATACGTGAGCGAGCATACACCTGTCCTGAATGTCTGTATACGTGAGCGAGCATACACCTGTCCTGAATGTCTCTATATGTGAGCGAGCATACACCTGTCCTGAATGCCTGGATACGTGAGCGAGCATACACCTGTCCTGAATGTCTGTATACGTGAGCGAGCATACACCTGTCCTTGATGTCTGTATACGTGAGCGAGTATACACCTGTCCTGAATTTCTCTATATGTGAGCGAGCATACACCTGTCCTGAATTTCTCTATATGTGAGCGAGCATACACCTGTCCTTGATGTCTGTATATGTGAGCGAGCATACACCTGTCCTGAATGTCTCTATATGTGAGCAAGTGTACACCTGTCCTGGATGTCTGTATATGTGAGCGAGCATACACCTGTCCTAAATGTCTGTATATGTGAGCGAGCGTACACCTGTCCTTGATGTCTGTATGCGTGAGCGAGCATACACCTGTCCTGAATGTCTCTATATGTGAGCGAGCATAAACCTGTCCTTGATATCTGTATATGTGAGCAAGTGTACACCTGTCCTTGATGTCTGTATATGTGAGCGAGCATACACCTGTCCTTGATGTCTGTATATGTGAGCGAGCATACCCCTGTCCTTGATGTCTGTATATGTGAGCGAGCATACACCTGTCCTGAATGTCTCTATATGTGAGCGTGCATACACCTGTCCTTGAAGTCTGTATATGTGAGTGAGCGTACACCTGTCCCTGATGTCTGTATATGTGAGCGAGCATACACCTGTCCTTGATGTCTGTATACGTGAGCGAGCATACACCTGTCCTGAATGTCTGTATATGTGAGCGAGCATACACCTGTCCTGAATGTCTCTATATGTGAGCGAGCATATACCTGTCCTTGATGTCTGTATATGTGAGAGAGTATACACCTGTCCTGAATTTCTCTATATGTGAGCGAGCATACACCTGTCCTGAATTTCTCTATATGTGAGCGAGCATACACCTGTCCTTGATGTCTGTATATGTGAGCGAGCATACACCTGTCCTGAATGTCTCTATATGTGAGCAAGTGTACACCTGTCCTTGATGTCTGTATACGTGAGCGAGCATACACCTGTCCTGGATGTCTGTATATGTGAGCGAGCATACACCTGTCCTAAATGTCTGTATATGTGAGCGAGCGTACACCTGTCCTTGATGTCTGTATACGTGAGCGAGCATACACCTGTCCTGAATGTCTCTATATGTGAGCGAGCATAAACCTGTCCTTGATATCTGTATATGTGAGCAAGTGTACACCTGTCCTTGATGTCTGTATATGTGAGCGAGCATACACCTGTCCTTGATGTCTGTATATGTGAGCGAGCATACCCCTGTCCTTGATGTCTGTATATGTGAGCGAGCATACACCTGTCCTGAATGTCTCTATATGTGAGCGAGCATACACCTGTCCTTGATGTCTGTATATGTGAGTGAGCGTACACCTGTCCCTGATGTCTGTATATGTGAGCGAGCATACACCTGTCCTTGATCTCTGTATATGTGAGCGAGCATACACCTGTCCTGAATGTCTGTATATGTAAGCGAGCATACACCTGTCCTGAATTTCTCTATATGTGAGCGAGCATATACCTGTCCTTGATGTCTGTATATGTGAGCGAGCATACACCTGTCCTTGATGTCTGTATATGTGAGCGAGCATACACCTGTCCTGAATGTCTGTATATGTGAGCGAGCATACACCTGTCCTTGATGCCTGTATATGTGAGCGAGCATACACCTGTCCTGAATGTCTCTATATGTGAGCGAGCATACACCTGTCCTGAATGCCTGGATACGTGAGCGGGCATACACCTGTCCTGAATGTCTCTATATGTGAGCGAGCATACCCCTGTCCTTGATGTCTGTATATGTGAGCGAGCATACACCTGTCCTGAATGTCTCTATATGTGAGCGAGCATACACCTGTCCTTGATGTCTGTATATGTAAGTGAGTGAGCGTACACCTGTCCCTGATATCTGTATATGTGAGCGAGCATACACCTATCCTTGATGTCTGTATACGTGAGCGAGCATACACCTGTCCTGAATGTCTGTATATGTGAGCGAGCATACACCTGTCCTGAATGTCTGTATATGTGAGCGAGCATACACCTGTCCTTGATATCTGTATATGTGAGTGAGCGTACACCTGTCCCTGATGTCTGTATATGTGAGCGAGCATACACCTGTCCTGAATGTCTGTATATGTGAGCGAGCATGCACCTGTCCTGAATGTCTGTATATGTGAGCGGGCATACACCTGTCCTTGATGTCTGTATATGTGAGCGAGCATACACCTGTACTGAATGTCTGTATATGTGAGCGGGCATACACCTGTCCTTGATGTCTGTATATGTGAGCGAGCATACACCTGTCCTTGATGTCTGTATATGTGAGCAAGTGTACACCTGTCCTGAATGTCTGTATATGTGAGCGAGCGTACACCTGTCCTTAATGTCTGCATATGTGAGCGAGCATACACCTGTCCTGTATGTCTGGATATGTGATCGAGCATACACCTGTCCTGAATATCTAGTTTACGGACTAAAGTACATACCTGTCTTTATATTATATTTCAGCGAGCATACACCTGTCCTTGATGTCTGTATATGTGAGCGAGCATACACCTGTCCTGAATGTCTGTATATGTGAGCGAGCATACACCTGTCCTTGATGTCTGTATATGTGAGCGAGCATACACCTGTCCTGAATGTCTCTATATGTGAGCGAGCATACACCTGTCCAGAATGCCTGGATACGTGAGCGGGCATACACCTGTCCTGAATGTCTCTATATGTGAGCGAGCATACCCCTGTCCTTGATGTCTGTATATGTGAGCGAGTATACACCTGTCCTGAATGTCTCTATATGTGAGCGAGCATACACCTGTACTTGATGTCTGTATATGTAAGTGAGTGAGCGTACACCTGTCCCTGATATCTGTATATGTGAGCGAGCATACACCTATCCTTGATGTCTGTATACGTGAGCGAGCATACACCTGTCCTGAATGTCTGTATATGTGAGCGAGCATACACCTGTCCTGAATGTCTGTATATGTGAGCGAGCATACACCTGTCCTTGATATCTGTATATGTGAGTGAGCGTACACCTGTCCCTGATGTCTGTATATGTGAGCGAGCATACACCTGTCCTGAATGTCTGTATATGTGAGCGAGCATGCACCTGTCCTGAATGTCTGTATATGTGAGCGGGCATACACCTGTCCTTGATGTCTGTATATGTGAGCGAGCATACACCTGTACTGAATGTCTGTATATGTGAGCGGGCATACACCTGTCCTTGATGTCTGTATATGTGAGCGAGCATACACCTGTCCTTGATGTCTGTATATGTGAGCAAGTGTACACCTGTCCTGAATGTCTGTATATGTGAGCGAGCGTACACCTGTCCTTGATGTCTGCATATGTGAGCGAGCATACACCTGTCCTGTATGTCTGGATATGTGATCGAGCATACACCTGTCCTGAATATCTAGTTTAGGGACTAAAGTACATACCTGTCTTTATATTATATTTCAGCGAGCATACACCTGTCCTAAATGTCTGGATACGTGAGCGAGCATACACCTGTCCTAAATGTCTGGATACGTGAGCGATATACACCTGTCCTTGATGTCTGTATATGTTACGGCGCAGGGTGTGAACCCACTGGGCCGTACCGCGTAGCAGGGTAGTAGCTGGCCAACAAGGTACAAAACAATGTCTCTAGTACAGAACGGGTACCTGAGGCAATGTAGACAGTAGCGGGAGCAGGACTTGACTTTCACAGCAGGTGGCACCGTGGATGCAGCGGGAAGGCACGACTTGACTCTCACTGTAGATACGATAGCACGGGATACAGGGTACAGGCAGCAGGAACGGGTAACACTGGGAACTGGAAAACACTGGGAGACCATTTGCAAGACAAACTTAGATATACAACAACGCTCAGGCAAGGAACCAGTGGGCAGAGCCCCTTTTTAAAGTCCAGCAGCCGTTTGGGTTAATAATTGATGGGTGACAGCGCCCTTTAAGGCCGTGGACGCGACCTCGGGGAATCAGTCCAAGGACCCAGAAGAGAGTGCCAGTGTCTCTCTGGAGGGAGCAGACGCCGTGAAGAGAAATATCCATGGCCGGAGCCGTCAAGAGATAAGTCTGAACGACGATCTCAGGCCATAGATGTTACAGTATATGTGAGCGAGCATACACGTGTCCTCAATGTCTGGTTTAGGGACTGAGTACATACCTGTCTTTATATTATATGTATGAGTCAGATAATTAGACCATGAGACTCAATTGCATGGACTCGTCTGGAACTGCACCTAGAGGACTGCTGATGGTAATAACGGGCATGTTCCCTTTCCACGATCTCTACTGGAAACAAATATCCACTATGAAGACCAGGGAAATGAGGTAATCTGGAGGAAGAGCTTAACCCGCAAATTCAATTAATCTTTTATGTGTCCCAAGAGTTGTTCATAACAGGCCGCCACCAGAGCCCCATTATTCCAAGCAATCTCTGACGACAGGGTAAGAAATTTAGTGGTGTCCTGACCGACCATAATAACATTACGTTCCCATGGGAGTGACGTCCAGGTCAAGGCTTCTCTTAAGAGTAAGGAAATGATATAGGCCACCTTGGTTTGATCCGAAAAGAATTGCGAAAGACAAGTATGATACACTGATTAACGAACCCATGGCAGGCCTCAAGGACAATCACGGTGACGTTGGGCGACGCAGAGCAGAGACGGGAGTTGACAGCACAGGTGGAGAAGTTGAAATGGCCGTCTGCTGGAACCACCGAAGAAATGGACATCACAAGATTATCCAGGTATCAGGCATCCAAGCAACTGGAATGCCCCCGACCGGAACCCTGCAGAGCCACTTGTTTGGCTGGTTCATAGATGTACATGGGCTAACAGCGTCTTTGGAATCTATGGCCAGCCAATACTAGTATGGCATTAGCGGGAATTGGATCCTTTAAACGCAATCGGTTTGACACTGGCTAAACTGAGGTGCAGAGTGTAAGGAATCTCCCCTTTCTTCACCCTAGAACCTCAGCACGGGGGTATGGTCTTTTCTGGTTTGATTCCCAGGTCGCGGTTTCCAAAGTAGTCACCACATGGCAGCATGTGCGCTGTAGAGATGTAGGAGCGATACATAATTAAAGTCAAAGTGAAGCCAGGGGTCGTCACCAGGAAAGCTCAGGATGCTACAAGTCAGAGAAGCGGACCAAGACGTCACCGGAAGCCCGGCCAGAGGTCATCACCAGGAAAGAGGTCAGGATGCAACAAGTCAGAGGAGCAGATGAAGAGGTAACCAGAAGATGGTCCGGGGGTGGTCACCAGGAAAATTGTCAGGATGCAACAAGCAGGAGGAGTGGATAAAGATATCACCAGAAGACCGACCAGGGGTGGTCACCAGGAAAGAGGTCAGGATGCAACAAGTCAGAGAAGCAGACCAAGACGTCACCGGAAGACCGGCCAGAGGTCATCACCAGGAGAGTGGTCAGAATGCAACAAGTCAGAGGAGCGGACCAAGACGTCACCGGAAGCCCGGCCAGAGGTCATCACCAGGAAAGAGGTCAGGATGCAACAAGTCAGAGGAGCAGATGAAGAGGTAACCAGAAGATGGTCCGGGGGTGGTCACCAGGAAAGTTGTCAGGATGCAACAAGCAGGAGGAGTGGATAAAGACATCACCAGAAGACCGACCAGGGGTGGTCACCAGGAAAGAGGTCAGGATGCAACAAGTCAGAGAAGCAGACCAAGACGTCACCGGAAGACCGGCCAGAGGTCATCACCAGGAGAGTGGTCAGGATGCAACAAGTCAGAGGAGCAGATGAAGAGGTAACCAGAAGATGGGCCAGGGGTGGTCACCAGGAGAGTGGTCAGGATGCAACAAGTCAGAGAAGCGGACCAAGACGTCACCGGAAGACCGTCCAGAGGTCATCACCAGGAGAGTGGTCAGGATGCAACAAGCAGGAGGAGTGGCTAAAGACATCACCAGAAGACCGGCCAGGGGTGGTCACCAGGAAAGAGGTCAGGATGCAACAAGAAGCGGATGAAGACGTAACTAGAGGACGGGCCAGGGGTCGAAGACGAAATCCAGAAACAAGTTTAGGGTCAGAGTCCATATAAAAGGCAGTAGCTTAGACAGAATATACCTCACTCACAGGAAGGGGTATCCAGGAGAATCACATTTTTAAGGCTGCGTAATGTCATCAGAGCAGGCTGGTTGTCATGGAGACACGTGGCTGTGAGCATAGAGCCCGGGGCCACAAGCAGAAGAGTGTCGCTGGATCGGGGCGAGGTGAGTAACAAACTGTTAAATGACAACTACTCCGTTACTTCCGGCCACGACCACTGACTCCATAGGCCATTTATTTATTTACATTGATACCCGTCTGTCTGTAGAGTAGGTGACTTATGGCTGTCCCTCAGGTGTTGATGTCTCTTAGTTCCTGGGCTGTCCCTCAGGTGTTGATGTCTCATAGTTCCTGGGCTGTCTCTCAGGTGTTGATGTCTCTTAGTTCCTGGGCTGTCCCTCAGGTGTTGATGTCTCTTAGTTCCTGGGTTGTCTCTCAGGTGTTGATGTCTCATAGTTCCTGGGCTGTCTCTCAGGTGTTGATGTCTCTTAGTTCCTGGGCTGTCCCTCAGGTGTTGATGTCTCTTAGTTCCTGGGTTGTCTCTCAGGTGTTGATGTCTCATAGTTCCTGGGCTGTCTCTCAGGTGTTGATGTCTCTTAGTTCCTGGGCTGTCTCTCAGGTATTGATGTCTCTTAGTTCCTGGGTTGTCTCTCAGGTGTTGATGTCTCTTAGCTCCTGGTCTGTCTCTCAGGTGTTGATGTCTCATAGTACCTGGGCTGTCTCTCAGGTGTTAATGTCTCATAGTTCCTGGGCTGTTTCTCAGGTGTTGATGTCTCTTAGTTCCTGGGCTGTCTCTTAGGTGTTGATGTCTCATAGTTCCTGGGCTGTCTCTTCGGTGTTGATGTCTCTTAGTTCCTGGGCTGTCTCTCAGGTGTTGATGTCTCATATTTTCTGGGCTGTCTCTTATGTGTTGATGTCTCTTAGTTCCTGGCCTGTCTCTTAGGTGTTGCTGTCTCTTCGTTCCTGGGCTGTCTCTTAGGTGTTGATGTCTCTTAGTTCCTGGGCTGTCTCTCAGGTGTTGATGTCTCTTCGTTCCTGGGCTGTCTCTTAGGTGTTGATGTCTCTTAGTTCCTGGGCTGTCTCTCAGGTGTTGATGTCTCTTAGTTCCTGGGCTGTCTCTCAGGTGTTGATGTCTCATAGTTCCTGGGCTGTCTCTCAGGTGTTGATGTCTCTTAGTTCCTGGGCTGTCCCTCAGGTGTTGATGTCTCTTAGTTCCTGGGCTGTCTCTCAGGTGTTGATGTCTCATAGTTCCTGGGCTGTCTCTCAGGTGTTGATGTCTCTTAGTTCCTGGGCTGTCCCTCAGGTGTTGATGTCTCTTAGTTCCTGGGCTGTCTCTCAGGTGTTGATGTCTCTTAGTTCCTGGGCTGTCTCTCAGGTGTTGATGTCTCTTAGTTCCTGGGCTGTCTCTCAGGTGTTGATGTCTCTTAGTTCCTGGGCTGTCTCTCAGGTGTTGATGTCTCTTAGTTCCTGGGCTGTCTCTCATGTGTTGATGTCTCTTAGTTCCTGGGCTGTCTCTCAGGTGTTGATGTCTCTTAGTTCCTGGGTTGTCTCTCAGGTGTTGATGTCTCATAGTTCCTGGGCTGTCTCTCAGGTGTTGATGTCTCTTAGTTCCTGGGCTGTCTCTCAGGTATTGATGTCTCTTAGTTCCTGGGTTGTCTCTCAGGTGTTGATGTCTCTTAGCTCCTGGTCTGTCTCTCAGGTGTTGATGTCTCATAGTACCTGGGCTGTCTCTCAGGTGTTAATGTCTCATAGTTCCTGGGCTGTTTCTCAGGTGTTGATGTCTCTTAGTTCCTGGGCTGTCTCTCAGGTGTTGATGTCTCATAGTTCCTGGGCTGTCTCTTCGGTGTTGATGTCTCTTAGTTCCTGGGCTGTCTCTCAGGTGTTGATGTCTCATATTTTCTGGGCTGTCTCTTAGGTGTTGATGTCTCTTAGTTCCTGGCCTGTCTCTTAGGTGTTGCTGTCTCTTCGTTCCTGGGCTGTCTCTTAGGTGTTGATGTCTCTTAGTTCCTGGGCTGTCTCTCAGGTGTTGATGTCTCTTCGTTCCTGGGCTGTCTCTTAGGTGTTGATGTCTCTTAGTTCCTGGGTTGTCTCTCAGGTGTTGATGTCTCTTAGTTCCTGGGCTGTCTCTCAGGTGTTGATGTCTCTTAGTTCCTGGGCTGTCTCTCAGGTGTTGATGTCTCTTAGTTCCTGGGCTGTCCCTCAGGTGTTGATGTCTCTTAGTTCCTGGGCTGTCTCTTAGGTGTTGATGTCTCATAGTTCCTGGGCTGTCTCTTCGGTGTTGATGTCTCTTAGTTCCTGGGCTGTCTCTTAGGTGTTGCTGTCTCTTCGTTCCTGGGCTGTCTCTCAGGTGTTGATGTCTCATATTTTCTGGGCTGTCTCTTATGTGTTGATGTCTCTTAGTTCCTGGCCTGTCTCTTAGGTGTTGCTGTCTCTTCGTTCCTGGGCTGTCTCTTAGGTGTTGATGTCTCTTAGTTCCTGGGCTGTCTCTCAGGTGTTGATGTCTCTTCGTTCCTGGGCTGTCTCTTAGGTGTTGATGTCTCTTAGTTCCTGGGCTGTCTCTCAGGTGTTGATGTCTCTTAGTTCCTGGGCTGTCTCTCAGGTGTTGATGTCTCATAGTTCCTGGGCTGTCTCTCAGGTGTTGATGTCTCTTAGTTCCTGGGCTGTCCCTCAGGTGTTGATGTCTCTTAGTTCCTGGGCTGTCTCTCAGGTGTTGATGTCTCATAGTTCCTGGGCTGTCTCTCAGGTGTTGATGTCTCTTAGTTCCTGGGCTGTCCCTCAGGTGTTGATGTCTCTTAGTTCCTGGGCTGTCTCTCAGGTGTTGATGTCTCTTAGTTCCTGGGCTGTCTCTCAGGTGTTGATGTCTCTTAGTTCCTGGGCTGTCTCTCAGGTGTTGATGTCTCTTAGTTCCTGGGCTGTCTCTCAGGTGTTGATGTCTCTTAGTTCCTGGGCTGTCTCTCATGTGTTGATGTCTCTTAGTTCCTGGGCTGTCTCTCAGGTGTTGATGTCTCTTAGTTCCTGGGTTGTCTCTCAGGTGTTGATGTCTCATAGTTCCTGGGCTGTCTCTCAGGTGTTGATGTCTCTTAGTTCCTGGGCTGTCTCTCAGGTATTGATGTCTCTTAGTTCCTGGGTTGTCTCTCAGGTGTTGATGTCTCTTAGCTCCTGGTCTGTCTCTCAGGTGTTGATGTCTCATAGTACCTGGGCTGTCTCTCAGGTGTTAATGTCTCATAGTTCCTGGGCTGTTTCTCAGGTGTTGATGTCTCTTAGTTCCTGGGCTGTCTCTCAGGTGTTGATGTCTCATAGTTCCTGGGCTGTCTCTTCGGTGTTGATGTCTCTTAGTTCCTGGGCTGTCTCTCAGGTGTTGATGTCTCATATTTTCTGGGCTGTCTCTTAGGTGTTGATGTCTCTTAGTTCCTGGCCTGTCTCTTAGGTGTTGCTGTCTCTTCGTTCCTGGGCTGTCTCTTAGGTGTTGATGTCTCTTAGTTCCTGGGCTGTCTCTCAGGTGTTGATGTCTCTTCGTTCCTGGGCTGTCTCTTAGGTGTTGATGTCTCTTAGTTCCTGGGTTGTCTCTCAGGTGTTGATGTCTCTTAGTTCCTGGGCTGTCTCTCAGGTGTTGATGTCTCTTAGTTCCTGGGCTGTCTCTCAGGTGTTGATGTCTCTTAGTTCCTGGGCTGTCCCTCAGGTGTTGATGTCTCTTAGTTCCTGGGCTGTCTCTTAGGTGTTGATGTCTCATAGTTCCTGGGCTGTCTCTTCGGTGTTGATGTCTCTTAGTTCCTGGGCTGTCTCTTAGGTGTTGCTGTCTCTTCGTTCCTGGGCTGTCTCTTAGGTGTTGATGTCTCTTAGTTCCTGGGCTGTCTCTCAGGTGTTGATGTCTCTTCGTTCCTGGGCTGTCTCTTAGGTGTTGATGTCTCTTAGTTCCTGGGTTGTCTCTCAGGTGTTGATGTCTCTTAGTTCCTGGGCTGTCTCTCAGGTGTTGATGTCTCTTAGTTCCTGGGCTGTCTCTCAGGTGTTGATGTCTCTTAGTTCCTGGGCTGTCCCTCAGGTGTTGATGTCTCTTAGTTCCTGGGCTGTCTCTCAGGTGTTGATGTCTCATAGTTCCTGGGCTGTCTCTCAGGTGTTGATGTCTCTTAGTTCCTGGGCTGTCCCTCAGGTGTTGATGTCTCTTAGTTCCTGGGCTGTCTCTCAGGTGTTGATGTCTCTTAGTTCCTGGGCTGTCTCTCAGGTGTTGATGTCTCTTAGTTCCTGGGCTGTCTCTCAGGTGTTGATGTCTCTTAGTTCCTGGGCTGTCTCTCATGTGTTGATGTCTCTTAGTTCCTGGGCTGTCTCTCAGGTGTTGATGTCTCATATTTCCTGGGCTGTCTCTTAGGTGTTGATGTCTCTTAGTTCCTGGTCTGTCTCTCAGGTGTTGATGTCTCTTAGTTCCTGGGCTGTCTCTTAGGTGTTGATGTCTCTTAGTTCCTGGGCTGTCTCTCAGGTGTTGATGTCTCTTAGTTCCTGGGCTGTCTCTTAGGTGTTGATGTCTCTTCGTTCCTGGGCTGTCTCTCAGGTGTTGATGTCTCTTAGTTCCTGGGCTGTCTCTCAGGTGTTGATGTCTCTTAGTTCCTGGGCTGTCTCTCAGGTGTTGATGTCTCTTAGTTCCTGGGCTGTCTCTTAGGTGTTGATGTCTCTTAGTTCCTGGGCTGTCTCTCAGGTGTTGATGTCTCTTAGTTCCTGGGTTGTCTCTCAGGTGAGTCTCTGTCTGGGGTAGATATTCTATATGTGGGGTTACACGGGGGTCCATTAGATTGGGGGGCACTGCCACTTTATAAGCCGCTCTCTACTGTCTATTAGATTACATGGAAGGGACTGAGCTCATGTATCTGACAATTACCCGGGGTGACATATAGGGGGTGCTCTATGATGCCCCCTATATGTTCTTGCGCTGGGGTCCCCTGCTGTCTGTGACGGCCCCGGGCTGGAGGTCTCTTTGTGCTGGCTGATACAGTCTGGGGTGAGGTCTGAACAGTCTATTGTTATATTGGGACTGTCCATTGTAGGGGTTCTGACTGTTCCCTGATAAGACTGTCCTGGGTCGGGGCTGTCCATCCTACAGGTGTGATGTCTCATGGGGGATTAGGGCTGTCTCTTGGAGGGCTGTAGGTTGTCTTGTTGGGAGGGGTGGATTATTATAGCAGTGCTATGGGAGTGTTTAGAGGGTTGGGCTGTCTCTTGGTATGGGCTGGGTTGGGGGCTGTCTCTTGTTGGGGCTGTCTAGAGGTGGGGCTGTTTGGTTGGGATTTCATTGTCAGTTGGTATTGAGTCTCCTTGATCTGTGGATGTTGAGAGAGCTGCGAGCAGGGTGTGTATATTACTGTGTGTGTGTATATGTATAGCTATATCTGTGTCTATTACATTGTACATATAAGTGTATTGTGTCTACATTAGAGGATATGATACATTGTATATATTTGTCATCTGTTGCGTTTGGTGCAGGGATGGTACATGGTGTGTGTGTGTGTGTGTGATAGTGTATTGTGTATATATGGTGTGTGTGATGTCTGTGTATTGTGTGTATATTTGTTTTGTTGTGTGCGTGTGTGTGTGATGTCTGTGTATTGTGTATTTGTACCGGTGGAGGGTACCTTGTTGTGCCACATGTGGGGACTGGCAGGGTGTGTGTCTGGTTGTGTTGTTGTGGGTGTCATGTGTCCGGGCCCCCGCTCACCATCTGCTCCCCTTTGTCCCTTAGGATTGAGGGGTTCCGCCCGCTGTGACCTCCTGAGGTTCGAGGCTGTGATTACAGGACACACATGGCACTGTGACCACACACAACATGGGCTGCCCGGGCATCTGGCTTCTCCTTACTGGGGTCCTGGCTGTAGGTAAGTTCTCCGGAAAGAGTCTCTGAACAGACAAGCAGAGGTCAGGGATGGACTAGATGCTGCTGGCACAGACAGGGTTAATCTTGGACTGGCGGGGCAGATGCTGGCACTTGTGGGGTTTATCCCGGACTGGCAGGGCAGATGCTGGCACTGGTGGGGTTTATCCTGGACTGGTGGGGCAGATGCTGGCACAGACAGGATTACTCTTGGACTGGCGGGACAGATGCTGGCACTGGCGGGGTTTATTCTGGACTGGCGGGGCAGAGGCTGGTACTGGCGGGGTTTATCCTGGACTGGCGGGGCAGAGGCTGGTACTGGCGGGGTTTATCCTGGACTGGCGGGGCAGAGGCTGGTACTGGCGGGGTTTATCCTGGACTGGTGGGGCTGATGCTGGCACTGACGGGGTTTATCCTGGACTGGTGGGGCAGATGCTGGCACTGGCGGGGTTTATCCTGGACTGGCGGGGCAGATGCTGGCACTGGCGGGGTTTATCCTGGACTGGCGGGGGAGAGGCTGGCACTGGCGGGGCTTATCCTGGACTGGCGGGGGAGAGGCTGGAACTGGCGGAGTTTATCCTGGACTGGCGGGGCAGATGCTGGCACTGGCGGGGTTTATCCTGGACTAGCGGGGGAGAGGCTGGCACTGGCGGGGTTTATCCTGGACTAGCGGGGGAGAGGCTGGCACTGGCGGGGTTTATCCTGGACTGGCGGGGGAGAGGCTGGAACTGGCGGGGTTTATCCTGGACTGGCGGGGGAGAGGCTGGCACTGGCGGGGTTTATCCTGGACTGGCGGGGGAGAGGCTGGAACTGGCGGGGTTTATCCTGGACTGGCGGGGGAGAGGCTGGCACTGGCAGGGTTTATCCTGGACTGGTGGGGGAGAGGCTGGCACTGGCGGGGTTTATCCTGGACTGGCGGGGGAGAGGCTGGCACTGGCGGGGTTTATCCTGGACTGGCGGGGGAGAGGCTGGCACTGGCGGGGTTTATCCTGGACTGGCGGGGGAGAGGCTGGAACTGGCGGGGTTTATCCTGGACTGGCGGGGGAGAGGCTGGCACTGGCAGGGTTTATCCTGGACTGGTGGGGGAGAGGCTGGCACTGGCGGGGTTTATCCTGGACTGGCGGGGGAGAGGCTGGCACTGGCGGGGTTTATCCTGGACTGGCGGGGGAGAGGCTGGCACTGGCGGGGCAGATGTCTTTGTCCGTGGCTTCTGTTTACATTGCGCATTCTGTCTCTGCTGTTAGTGGTGACTCTATGGACGGTCTCTCTCCTCCTTGAAGGCAATTACATGGTTAAAATGGACCCCTGGTCATATGTTTCGAGGGGTTAAAGATACCTGGCACTAGTGTGGGACTCTCTGGCAGGTCCCGGGCATAAGAGAGGTTAATGTGGGTGCCCGGTGCTCTGTAGCTTCCTGCAGAAGGGTTAATGTGCTGTTACAGGGCCTGGCACAGGAAGGGTTAATCTGTGAGCGCAGCGCTGATTTACAGAGGTTGAGTCACTGATTCTGTCACCCCCCCCCCCACACATCTGTTATTACCCCCACCCCACCCCAACAAACCCCTGAGGCCAGGACCTTCAGTGCCAGAACATGAGCTACTTGTACCCACCACAACCTCACCTAATCCTACCATGGTGACCCCCTCGCTGGTGGGGTGGGCTTGTGGTCACGTGACCCCCCCTCTTCGCTGGTTGGGTGGGCTTGTAGTCTCGTGACCCCCCTCATCGCTGGTTGGGTGGGCTTGTAGTCACGTGACCCCCTCGTCACTGGTTGGGTGGGCTTGTAGTCACGTGACCCCCCTCTTCGCTGATTGGGTGCGCTTGTGGTCACGTGATCCCCTCTTCGCTGGTGGGCTGGGCTTGTGATCACGTGACCCCCTCTTCGCTGGTTGGGTGGGCTTGTGGTCACGTGACCCCCTCTTCGCTGGTTGGGTGGGCTTGTGGTCACGTGACCCCCCTCTTCGCTGGTTGGGTGGGCTTGTGGTCACGTGACCCCCCTCGCTGGCGGCATAGCATGCAGTTGTGGCTTAGCTGGCGCACATTTTAGTGGTAGTGAGATTAATGGGAAGGAGGATCTGGATGTTTACTGAGTGGGATGTGAAGCTTCCAGTATCCTGTTTACTTGTGTCCCCATAAATATCACCGCACTGCAGAGCCGACCGCTGCGCTCACTGTGCAGGTGTTACCCCACAGACCACCCTGTGCATGAATCCAGCTGCTTCTCCCCCCGCAGACTGTAACCCCAAATCCTGAACTGAAATAAATGTTGGTTACAGAGGAAGCGGGACCCTAATACTGAGAGACCATAGGACACTGCCTGCGAGAGAAGCTGCTCTGTACGTGGAGGCGCCAAGACTGATTATATACAGTGATGTCATCCTCCTATCCAGAGCGACATCACCGTATGTCATACATACATCCTATACAACTTCACTACATGCTACACCACGCTGATATAACCTGGGTATCTCCTGTATATAATTATATATGTACAGCTGATATAAGTTATACATCTTCTTGTATATAGTGATATGGAGCATGCTGGTATAACCTGGGTATCTTCTGTATATAATTATATGTGTACAGCTGGTATAAGTTATACATCTTCTTGTATATAGTGATATGGAGCATGCTGGTATAACCTGGGTATCTCCTGTATATAATTATATATGTACAGCTGATATAAGTTATACATCTTCTTGTATATAGTGATATGGAGCATGCTGGTATAACCTAGGTATCTTCTGTATATAATTATATATGTACAGCTGGTATAAGTTATACATCTTCTTGTATATAGTGATATGGAGCATGCTGGTATAACCTGGGTATCTTCTGTATATAATTATATATGTACAGCTGGTATAAGTTATACATCTTCTTGTATATAGTGATATGGAGCATGCTGGTATAACCTGGGTATCTTCTGTATATAATTATATATGTACAGCTGGTATACGTTATACATCTTCCTGTATATAGTGATATGGAGCATGCTGGTATAACCTGGGTATCTTCTGTATATAATTATATATGTACAGCTGGTATAAGTTATACATCTTCTTGTATATAGTGATATGGAGCATGCTGGTATAACCTGGGTATCTTCTGTATATAATTATATATGTACAGCTGATATAAGTTATACATCTTCTTGTATATAGTGATATGGAGCATGCTGGTATAACCTGGGTATCTTCTGTATATAATTATATATGTACAGCTGGTATAAGTTATACATCTTCTTGTATATAGTGATATGGAGCATGCTGGTATAACCTGGGTATCTCCTGTATATAATTATATATGTACAGCTGGTATAAGTTATACATCTTCTTGTATACAGTGATATGGAGCATGCTGGTATGACCTGGGTATCTTCTGTATATAATTATATATGTACAGCTGGTATAAGTTATACATCTTCTTGTATATAGTGATATGGAGCATGCTGGTATAACCTGGGCATCTTCTGTATATAATTATATATGTACAGCTGGTATAAGTTATACATCTTCTTGTATATAGTGATATGGAGCATGCTGGTATAACCTGGGTATCTTCTGTATATAATTATATATGTACAGCTGGTATAAGTTATACATCTTCTTGTATATAGTGATATGGAGCATGCTGGTATAACCTGTGTATCTTCTGTATATAATTATATATGTACAGCTGGTATAAGTTATACATCTTCTTGTATATAGTGATATGGAGCATGCTGGTATAACCTGGGTATCTTCTGTATATAATTATATATGTACAGCTGGTATAAGTTATACATCTTCCTGTATATAATGATATGGAGCATGCTGGTATAACCCGGGTATGTTCTGTATATAATTATATATGTACAGCTGGTATAACCTCGGTATCTTCTGTATATAATTATATATGCACAGCTGGTATAAGTTATACATCTTCCTGTATATAGTGATATGGAGCATGCTGGTATAACCTGGGTATCTTCTGTATATAATTATATATGTACAGCTGGTATAAGTTATACATCTTCCTGTATATAATGATATGGAGCATGCTGGTATAACCCGGGTATGTTCTGTATATAATTATATATGTACAGCTGGTATAAGATATACATCTTCCTGTATATAGTGATATGGAGCATGCTGGTATAACCTGGGTATCTTCTGTATATAATTATATATGTACAGCTGGTATAAGTTATACATCTTCTTGTATATAGTGATATGGAGCATGCTGGTATAACCTGGGTATCTTCTGTATATAATTATATATATACAGCTGGTATAAGTTATACATCTTCTTGTATATAGTGATATGGAGCATGCCGGTATAACCTGGGTATCTTCTGTATATAATTATATATGTATAGCTGGTATAAGTTATACATCTTCTATATACAGTGATATGGAGCATACTGGTATAACCTGGGTATCTTCTGTATATAATTATATGTGTACAGCTGGTATAAGTTATACATCTTCTTGTATATAGTGATATGGAGCATGCTGGTATAACCTGGGTATCTTCTGTATATAATTATATATGTACAGCTGGTATAAGTTATACATCTTCTTGTATATAGTGATATGGAGCATGCTGGTATAACCAGGGTATCTTCTGTATATAATTATATATATACAGCTGGTATAAGTTATACATCTTCTTGTATATAGTGATATGGAGCATGCCGGTATAACCTGGGTATCTTCTGTATATAATTATATATGTATAGCTGGTATAAGTTATACATCTTCTATATACAGTGATATGGAGCATACTGGTATAACCTGGGTATCTTCTGTATATAATTATATATGTACAGCTGGTATAAGTTATACATCTTGTATATAGTGATATGGAGCATGCTGGTATAACCTGGGTATCTCCTGTATATAATTATATATGTACAGCTGGTACAAGTTATATATCTTCCTGTATATAGTGATATGGAGCATGCTGGTATAACCTGGGTATCTTCTGTATATAATTATATATGTACAGCTGGTTTAAGTTATACATCTTCTTGTATATAGTGATATTGAGCATGCTGGTATAACCTGGGTATCTCCTGTATATAATAATATATGTACAGCTGGTATAAGTTATACATCTTCTTGTATATAGTGATATGGAGCATGCTGGTATAACCTGGGCATCTTCTGTATATAATTATATATGTACAGCTGGTATAAGTTATACATCTTCTTGTATATAGTTATATGGAGCATGCTGGTATAACCTGGGTATCTTCTGTATATAATTATATATGTACAGCTGGTATAAGTTATACATCTTCTTGTATATAGTGATATGGAGCATGCTGGTATAACCTGGGTATCTTCTGTATATAATTATATATGCACAGCTGGTATAAGTTATACATCTTCCTGTATATAGTGATATGGAGCATGCTGGTATAAGCTGGGTATCTCCTGTATATAATTATATATGTACAGCTGGTATAAGTTATACATCTTCTGTATATAGTGATATGGAGCATGCTGGTATAACCTGGGTATCTTCTGTATATAATTATATATGTACAGCTGGTATAAGTTATACATCTTCTTGTATATAGTGATATGGAGCATGTTGGTATAACCTGGGTATCTCCTGTATATAATTATATATGTACAGCTGGTATAAGTTATACGTCTTCTTGTATATAGTGATATGGAGCATGCTGGTATAACCTGGGTATCTCCTGTATATAATTATATATGTACAGCTGGTATAAGTTATACATCTTCTTGTATATAGGGATATGGAGCATGCTGGTATAACCTGGGCATCTTCTGTATATAATTATATATGTACAGCTGGTATAAGTTATACATCTTCTTGTATATAGTGATATGGATCATGCTGGTATAACCTGGGTATCTTCTGTATATAGTTATATATGTACAGCTGGTATAAGTTCTACATCTTCTTGTATATAGTGATATGGAGCATGCTGGTATAACCTGGGTATCGTCTGTATATAATTATATATGTACAGCTGGTATAAGTTATACATCTTCTTGTATATAGTGATATGGAGCATGCTGGTATAACCTGGGTATCTTCTGTATATAATTATATATGTACAGCTGGTATAAGTTATACATCTTCTTGTATATAGTGATATGGAGCATGCTGGTATAACCTGGGTATCTTCTGTATATAATTATATATGTACAGCTGGTATAAGTTACACATCTTCTTGTATATAGTGATATGGAGCATGCTGGTATAACCTGGGTATCTTCTGTATATAATTATATATGTATAGCTGGTATAAGTTATACATCTTCTTGTATATAGTGATATGGAGCATTCTGGTATAACCTGGGTATCTTATGTATATAATTATATATGTACAGCTGGTATAAGTTATACATCTTCTTGTATATAGTGATATGGGGCATGCTGGTATAACCTGGGCATCTTCTGTATATAATTATATATGTACAGCTGGTATAAGTTATACATCTTCTTGTATATAGTGATATGGGGCATGCTGGTATAACCTGGGTATCTTCTGTATATAATTATATATGTACAGCTGGTATAAGTTATACATCTTCTTGTATATAGTGATATGGAGCATGCTGGTATAACCTGGGTATCTTCTGTATATAATTATATATGTACAGCTGGTATAAGTTATACATCTTCTTGTATATAGTGATATGGGGCATGCTGATATAACCTGGGTATATTCTGTATATAATTATATATGTACAGCTAGTATAAGTTATACATCTTCTTGTATATAGTGATATGGAGCATGCTGGTATAACCTGGGCATCTTCTGTATATAATTATATATGTACAGCTGGTATAAGTTATACATCTTCTTGTATATAGTGATATGGAGCATGCCGGTATAACCTGGGCATCTTCTGTATATAATTATATATGTACAGCTGGTATAAGTTATACATCTTCTTGTATATAGTGATATGGAGCATGCTGGTATAACCTGGGTGTCTTCTGCATATAATTATATATGTACAGCTGGTATAAGTTATACATCTTCTTGTATATAGTGATATGGAGCATGCTGGTATAACCTGGGTATCTTCTGTATATAGTGATATGGAGCATGCTGGTATAACCTGGGTATCTTCTGTATATAATTATATATGTACAGCTGGTATAAGTTATACATCTACTTGTATATAGTGATATGGAGCATGCTGGTATAACCTGGGTATCTTCTGTATATAATTATATATGTACAGCTGGTATAAGTTATACATCTTCTTGTATATAGTGATATGGAACATGCTGGTATATCCTGGGCATCTTCTGTATATAATTATATATGTACAGCTGGTATAAGTTATACATCTTCTTGTATATAGTGATATGGAGCATGCTGGTATAACCTGGGCATCTTCTGTATATAATTATATATGTACAGCTGGTATAAGTTATACATCTTCTTGTATATAGTGATATGGGGCATGCTGGTATAACCCGGGTATGTTCTGTATATAATTGTTCATCTGCTATAACTTAGGCTTCATCTCTTATATACAATGACTGCGTTATCTTTGGCGGTGTGGATTTGTTTGTTTCTGTACTTTTGGCGGTTGGATTTTGGTCATGTGACCTCTTCGGGGTCTGTTTGGCGCTGAGGGAAGATTTTCGTTTATTTCGCCTAAAACGCTTTGCGTGTAAAATCGATCGGCCTCAGTTGGGTCATGAATTTTTGATGGGGTCTAATGTATGGAAGCGCCGGCTGTTACATCCGTGTCCCGGGCGGATGGGGTGATGTATGTGAGTCGGAGGGCGCCGTACGGTAACATACGAGGAATCCACATCCTTATCTGGAGAATTATTTCTTCTTCTGTTCATTATTCTCTAGTAAATTATTATAACCGGTACAAGTTGTGATGTCATCACCATCAGCGGCCAATAAGACGCGTCCAATACATCATACAGCGCAGCACGTGGCGGCCTCCATTGCGGCGGCTGCTCCGGTGTATCTCTCAGAATAATAGTAACGCCTGCCGGTACAGGTGACGCAGCAGCTGCCGCCATGTTAACCCCCCCCCCCCCTGCTTTGCGGTGATTATTTTGTATTATTGAGTCTCGTGTCTGCCCCCTCCCCCGTAAGCTGATCCCGGCTCGCCGTCCCTCGCTGATTACATTGTACAAGCCTCTTACGTTCTCTCTGGGATTGTTCTATTGAACGCGGCGCCGGAATAATCCACCAAGTTTTGGCTCTGCGGTGCGAGCGGCGCTGGTGCCGCCGCCGTCCCCTCCCCCATCTTTCTATCTTTCAGCTTTTTTCTTCTTTACATTCTGATAAAATCAAATTACCTATTAGTCTCTGAGCTTTTTTCTGGAATGACGCAGGGCTGAAGCCTGCGCTCGGGGTTGCCATGGTGACGGCTGATGGTTCCCCCGGCACCGGGCGCCGATCCGTGTTCGTGTTGTGGTAATGAATGGTGTGAGATGTGTAATAATAATGCACAGAGCTTGTAATTGCTGCATTAAAGCCGCGCTCGCTGCAGGGTGCAAGGTCCTCGTGTGCTGCCAGTGCTTGCATGGCGTTACGTAACCGCGCCGGATCCACGTATAACATGTGCTGGACCCCGGCCACAGACGCAGCGTTGTTATGGATGATGATCAAGGACTTTTCTCCTAGATTCATCTTGTATATCGTCCGTTCTCCCGCTCCGCAGCGATCCACTGTCCAAGAGGGACCTACAGCTCTGTTCATCCTGAGATTCCTGCATCAGGAACAGAATGCTAGAACCGCAGTGAAGACTGACACAGCCGGGGCAGATGGGAGGGGGTGTCGCTCTTCAAACCTAATTCATAGTCTGTGGAAAGCTAGATAAGACGATTAGCCCCTACTATACTTTCCCTCTATGGGGCTATTTACCCCCTTGCTGAGGGCGATCCCTGGGATCTGTGGATGGTCCAGTCTGTCGCCTAGTTATGAAAAACAGCGTCTCTAAAGTGAATATGTTCCCTGAATTCTTCCAGTTCTCCCCGTACACGTTCCCTACCTGCTTTAAAACCTATAAATAACGACTTTTTATGTTGTTTTCTTTCTGATTGTGCCCCGCCCACTCCCGTTTTCTTTCCATATAGGACATGTTACGTACGAAGTGCCCACGAGCCGGCTGCCCCAGTATTTCAGAATCCGGACACCCCCCCCCCCCCTAATGTCTCTGGTGGACCAACAAAGGTTTAACAATGGGCGATCTTATTGATCGGGGTAACAACTCTCGGGGGGTTTTCGCACTACTAAGAAAATACAAAATTCCCAACATTTTCATCAAATTGCTAATTTTATTAGAAGTCTCAGTCCAAACCATAAGATTTGACGGAGGTAGAAGAATGACCGCTCTATAATCTCTCCACCCCTGGGCAGGTTGTCTTACATGTGGGGGCAGATGCGGGTTAGACCCTAGAGGTGTCAGACTTGGCGCTAACGGCTCTGACAACTGCAGAGGTAACCACACGTGGCTGGTTGGAAAGGTGTTCCCTAGACTGAAGCTTCTCCACCTTCTACTCCACCTTCTACTTCTTCTCCTCCTTCTCCCTTCTCCTTCTCCACCTTCTCCCTTCTTCTTCTCCCTTCTTCTTCTCCACCACCTCCTCCCTTCTCCTTCTTCTCCCTTCTTCTCTCTCCACCACCTCCTCCTTCTCCTTCTTCTCCTTCTTCTTCTCCACCTTCTCCCTTCTTCTTCTTCTTCTCCACCACCTCCTCCCTTCTCCTTCTTCTTCTCCACTTTCTCCCTTCTCCTTCTCCACTTTCTCCCTTCTCCTTCTCCACTTTCTCCCTTCTCCTTCTCCACTTTCTCCCTTCTCCTTCTCCACCTTCTCCCTTCTCCTTCTCCACCTTCTCCCTTCTTCTTCTCCACCACCTCCTCCCTTCTCCTTCTTCTTCTCCACTTTCTCCCTTCTCCTTCTCCCCCTTCTCCTTCTCCACCTTCTCCCTTCTTCTTCTCCACTACAACCTCCTCCTTCTCCTTCTTCTCCACCTTCTCCTTCTTCTCCACCACCTTCTCCCTTCTCCTTCTTCTCCACCACCTTCTCCCTTCTCCTTCTTCTCCACCTTCTCCTCCACCACCTTCTCCCTTCTCCTTCTTCTTCTCCACCTTCTCCTTCTTCTCCACCACCTTCTCCATTCTCCTTCTTCTTCTCCACCTTCTCCTTCTTCTTCTCCACCTTCTCCTTCTTCTCCACCTTCTCCTTCTTCTCCACCACCTTCTCCCTTCTCCTTCTTCTTCTCCACCTTCTTCTCCACCACCTTCTCCCTTCTCCTTCTTCTTCTCCACCTTCTCCTTCTTCTCCACCACCTTCTCCCTTCTCCACCACCTTCTCCCTTCTCCTTCTTCTTCTTCTCCACCTTCTCCTTCTTCTCCACCACCTTCTCCCTTCTCCTTCTTCTTCTCCACCTTCTCCTTCTTCTCCACCACCTTCTCCCTTCTCCTTCTTCTTCTCCACCTTCTCCTTCTTCTCCACCACCTTCTCCCTTCTCCTTCTTCTTCTCCACCTTCTCCTTCTTCTCCACCACCTCCTCCCTTCTCCTTCTTCTTCTCCATCTTCTTCTTCTTCTTCTTCTTCTTCTTCTTCTTCTTCTTCTTCTTCTCCATTTCCTTCTTCTCCACCACCTCCTCCACCTTCTACTTTACACTGGTTTTGGAATTGAATGAGATTTTAGCGATTTTATATTGTTTTGGAGATTTTCTTGGGTGATATTGTAGCCACGTCTCGTTCTGATTGGATGAGATCTGTTTGTTTTTGTAGGATTGACGTCTTGGCTTTTTACTGTAGTCGGACTTCTCACGGGAGGACGACGTTACATCTGAGGACACGCTCAAGTTCCAGTAAAAATTCTCACACAGGGTAAATTGTCTGCGTCATGTGTTCCGGTGTCCAGGTCATGGGTGGGCCGCGTCACACTGGTGGGTATATGTCAGCTCTGTGCCCCTGGGGCGAGGAGATGATTTCTTCATTCATGATAGAACCGGTCTAACTGCTGAGTAACCGGATGTATCGCCTGTCACCACGTGTATTCATCATATCCCGTGTGCCATGTTCAGGGTCCGCTGCTTCACATCTGCATGTTCTTCCCCAACCACCTTATATTCAGGGTCTCCATGTCCTTCCTCACCCTTCCCCTCCTTCGTGTTCAGGGTCTCCATGTCCTTCCTCATCCCCCCTCCCTCGTGTTCAGGGTCTCCATGTCCTCCCTCACCCCCCCCCCCCTCATGTTCAGGGTCTCCATGTCCTCCCTCACCCCCCCCCCCCCAGATGTTCAGGGTCTCCTCGCCCTCCTCCCTCGTGTTCAGGGTCTCCTCGCTCGCCCTCCTCCCTCGTGTTCGGGGTCTCCATGTCCTCCCTCACCCCCCCCCTCATGTTCAGGGTCTCCGTGTCCTCCCTCACCCCCCCCCCCCTCATGTTCAGGGTCTCCGTGTCCTCCCTCACCCCCCCCCCCTCATGTTCAGGGTCTCCGTGTCCTCCCTCACCCCCCCCCTCATGTTCGGGGTCTCCGTGTCCTTCCTCACCCCCCCCCTCATGTTCGGGGTCTCCGTGTCCTCCCTCACCCCCCCTCGTGTTCGGGGTCTCCGTGTCCTCCCTCACCCCCCCCTCGTGTTCGGGGTCTCCGTGTCCTCCCTCACCCCCCCTCGTGTTCGGGGTCTCCGTGTCCTCCCTCACCCCCCCTCGTGTTCGGGGTCTCCGTGTCCTCCCTCACCCCCCCCTCGTGTTCGGGGTCTCCTCGCTCGCCCTCCTCCCTCGTGTTCGGGGTCTCCTCGCTCGCCCTCCTCCCTCGTGTTCGGGGTCTCCTCGCTCGCCCTCCTCCCTCGTGTTCGGGGTCTCCTCGCCCGCCCTCCTCCCTCGTGTTCGGGGTCTCCTCGCCCGCCCTCCTCCCTCGTGTTCGGGTCTCCTCGCCCGCCCTCCTCCCTCGTGTTCGGGGTCTCCTCGCCCGCCCTCCTCCCTCGTGTTCGGGGTCTCCTCGCCCGCCCTCCTCCCTCGTGTTCGGGGTCTCCTCGCTCGCCCTCCTCCCTCGTGTTCGGGGGTCTCCTCGCTCGCCCTCCTCCCTCGTGTTCGGGGGTCTCCTCGCTCGAACTCCTCCCTCGTGTTCGGGGGTCTCCTCGCTCGAACTCCTCCCTCGTGTTCGGGGGTCTCCTCGCTCGAACTCCTCCCTCGTGTTCGGGGGTCTCCTCGCTCGAACTCCTCCCTCGTGTTCGGGGGTCTCCTCGCTCGAACTCCTCCCTCGTGTTCGGGGGTCTCCTCGCTCGAACTCCTCCCTCGTGTTCGGGGGTCTCCTCGCTCGAACTCCTCCCTCGTGTTCGGTAGTATCCTCGCTCGAACTCCTCCCTCGTGTTCGGGGTCCCCTCGCTCGAAATACTCCCTCGTGTTCGGGGGTCTCCTCGCTCGAACTCCTCCCTCGTGTTCGGGGTCTCCTCGCTCGAACTCCTCCCTCGTGTTCGGGGTCTCCTCGCTCGCCCTCCTCCCTCGTGTTCGGGGTCTCCTCGCTCGCCCTCCTCGCTCGTGTTCGGGGTCTCCTCGCTCGCCCTCCTCGCTCGTGTTCGGGGTCTCCTCGCCCGAACTCCTCCCTCGTGTTCGGGGGTCTCCTCGCTCGCCCTCCTCCCTCGTGTTCGGGGTCTCCTCGCCCGCCCTCTTCCCTCGTGTTCGGGGTCTCCTCGCCCGCCCTCCTCCCTCGTGTTTAGGGTCTGTATTTCCTTATATTTGAGGTTCTTCTCACTGATGAGTTTTATTGTTTTGCGTCTGTTGCATAAAACAATGTGCGACAATTTGATCACAAGATTCAGTCCCACGTTCCGTGCAGCGAGTTTTTAGTGTTTTAGATGCAGAAATGTAAATTGTTGCTTTTGGACCCCGAAGCAAAACCTGTAACCGGGGCCCCCAACTATCAACTTAATTTCTAGTGCTCGTCTCCTCGTGGGGAAGGAGGACCTTTTTGTTTGGCGTCATATTAATAATAATTTGGTACGTTCCTGCCTCGTATTGATGAATCTCTGCAGCGAATGATCCGCGTCGTCGTCCTGCGTGTTGTGTGGTTTTCTTCCTCATCCTCTTGTGTAGACTGGGGTGTGACAGGGTGGGCGCTGCTGGTCCTTGTATTGTAGCCCCCCTCTCACATCCAGCTGTCAGGGTGGGGGAGGTGCACAGGAACCTTCACAAACAGAGGAATTTATGTCCTTCAGTGTGTGAGGTCGTGTTGTCTCCTGGTCACCGCTACGTCATATATGTCCCATCCCCCTATACACGGCGTATACAGGAGTCATATATGTCCCATCCCCCTATACACGGCGTATACAGGAGTCATATATGTCCCATCCCCCTATACACGGCGTATACAGGAGTCATATATGTCCCATCCCCCTATACACGGCGTATACAGGAGTCATATATGTCCCATCCCCTATACACCGCGTATACAGGAATCATATATATCACATCCCCTATACACGGTGTGTACAGGAGTCCTATATGTCCCGTCCCTCAACACACGGCATATACAGGAGTCCTATATGTCCCGTCCCTCAACACACGGCGTATACAGGAGTCATATATGACCTGTCCCTCCACACACGGCGTATACAGGAGTCATATATGACCTGTCCCTCCACACACGGCGTATACAGGAGTCATATATGTCCCATCCCTCCACACACGGCGTATACAGGAGCCATATATGTCCCATCCCTCCACACATGGCTTATACAGGAATCATATATGACCCATCCCCCTATACACAGCGTGTACAGGAGTCCTATATGTCCCATCCCTCCACACACGGCGTATACAGGAGTCCTATATGTCCCGTCCCTCCACACACGGCGTATACAGGAGCCATATATGTCCCATCCCTCCACACACGGCGTATACAGGAGCCATATATGTCCCATCCCTCCACACACGGCGTATACAGGAGCCATATATGTCCCATCCCTCCACACACGGCGTATACAGGAGCCATATATGTCCCATCCCTCCACACACAGCGTATACAGGAATCCTATATGACCCATCCCCCTATACACGGCGTATACAGGAGTCATCTATGTCCCGTCCCTCCACACACGGCGTATACAGGAGTCATATATGATGCATTCCTCCCCAAATACTGTATACAGGAGCCACATATGCCCTGCCTCTCCATATACGCGTTATCGCTGGAAATTTAGGAACATTAATGGGCACTGTATCGCCTTAAGAGCCTTAAGATGGGCATGAATACTGGTGCCCTCTAACCCATGACGGAGTGAGCGGTATCTGCACATCGGTATCCAGGCCCTGGCACCCGCTCGGCTCTGAGGACAGGAATAGCTCTGCACCCGGCATATGTTCTCTTGGGATTCGCCATGACACCTGGTGGGATGAGCTGGCATCTGGGCATGTCTGAGATCTGTTGTGTGGGCACAGAGTATTCATGTGCTGGTAAATGAAAATGTGTGGGATTGAAATGCGATTCATGATGAGGGAATCTGTGTCGCTGTATTAATCCATCTACTACATTGTGCAAACCGGTTTGGCGGCGAGATGTTGGCGTAATATTCAAGGTACGTGAACGCTCTGATTGGTGTTGGCATTGAAAATAATTCTCCATGTTGTGTTCTCCTCACAGGTGTCTCCTGGGCTCAGCGGGAGGTGACCATTCAGCAGGGGCCCCTGTACCGCACCGTGGGCTCTCACGTTACCATCTGGTGCCAGGTTAAAGGCTACCAGGGCCCTTCGGAGCAGAACTTCCAGTACTCCATCTACCTGCCCTCCGCCCCCGACCGGGAGGTCCAGATGGTGAGCACCCAAGACCCTTCCTTCTCCTACGCCATATACAACCAGCGTGTCCAAAATGGGGACATCTCCATAGAGAGGGTGACGGGGGACCGCACCACCCTACACATCCGCCAGCTGCAGGAACGAGACGCTGGAGAATACGAATGTCACACGCCCAACACCGACCCCAAGTTCTACGGCAGCTACAGCGCCAAGGTCAACCTGAGCGGTAAGAGCTGCAGACGGGGCCCGTGACGGCTCACTATGTAGGGCCCAGTACTGGACTGAGGCTCGGCCATCCTGCTCACCCCCGGGGCTCCGCACTACCCCTCCCGTATGACCGGTTACAGCTCCGCTGTTCCGGCTCCTTCTCCTGACGCCTCCGCTATTGATTGCGGTTTTCTCCGTCGTCCGCTCTACACGGACACATTTGTTCTGAAGTAATCATGAGACATGTCGGTGGCGCAGCAGAGAAGGTGCCGGAGGCGGCGTCGCCATCGCTCAGACCACCTCTTAATGTGAGCGGGGCGCTGGGGAAGAGGAGGCTCCAAGCGGATGATTTCTGCAGAGGGTTTCTACATTTATAAGTAATTAAGATCCATTAGAGAGGACGGCGGGGGTCCCGCGTCTACACTCCAGGTCATACAGGGAACAATGGGCCGGGTAATGGTCTCTGCGAAGCGCCGGATTCTCTAATCTGAGATTTTCCATGTAGCTCATCACTGACGCCCCCCAGGCTATAGATGGGAGATTCTCCCCCCTCCCTCGGTGCAACGCTTCCCGGCTTGCACATAAATAGTTAATGGGACATTTTCTGGAACACTTTCCACTCCCGGCAGCGGCTTTTAGAGTGAAGCTCGGGGGACTCTGGTGTGAGAGACGAGGGGGGCAGATGGCCGACAGCTGGAGTAGATCAGGCTGAACCCCCCCCCCCGGGATAATGAAGAGTGCCCTGAACGAGGCGGGTGACAGCAGCGCCCACACCAGTGCCCACACCAGCCGCATGTTCTCACCGGTGTGGGGGATGTAATACTGATAAATATAACATGATCATCGGCTCCTGAAATATTAATCATCCTGTAACCGACAGTTCTGTCATGTTCTAATGAATGGTGTCTACTTTCCACCATTTTCAAGATCTCTACTTGCTGACAGTGAATCTTTGTATTCATAGACTGAAAATCTGCCTGAGCGTTTTATACTACACAATCTGAGCTCAACGCCTCATCCACACGGCCGTGCCCGTAACCATTTACAAAGTGTAAGAGCACAGCCCAAAATATAGGACATGTAAAGTTCTACGGCCCGGACACCTATCCGTAGCGATAAGGGAAGGCGTCCGCGGGCAATAGAACTGAATGGGTCGGTAATTTTACGGTCGTGTCCATGGGGCCTAACATCGCATCACACGTTTTTCTCCTGTCTTAATAGTCTGTTACAATGTATCAGTCTAGAGTCCAGGCTGTTTACCTCACAGAGGATCGTGTATACCGGATACAATTGTAACAAAACCTCAGCTGTGAGA
Organism: Rhinoderma darwinii; assembly: GCF_050947455.1. NCBI lineage: Eukaryota > Metazoa > Chordata > Amphibia > Anura > Rhinodermatidae > Rhinoderma > Rhinoderma darwinii. Next base: position 96,525 of record NW_027464229.1, read on the forward strand.
AGAATGTTCCCATTCACTGAAAACAAGCAGAGATCTTGATAATTGTGAGAAATTAAGGAATTGGCAGCATTTGTCATTATACATCAATAATAAGGTAAACCCTAAAAACATAATACTGGAGGAGCCAAGGAACTGTTGGATGTCTATGATGTAGTACAACGCTCTCTCCTGTGTATGTGATCCCAGGTCCTCCCCTGTACAGTCTCCCTGGTATCTTCCCTCCTGTGTATGTGATCCCAGGTCCTCCCCTGTACCCTCTCCCTGGTATCTTCTCTCCTGTGTATGTGATCCCAGGTCCTCCTCTGTACCCTCTCCCCTGGTATCTTCCCTCCTGTGTATGTGATCCCAGTTCCTCCTCTGTACCCTCTCCCCTGGTATCTTCCCTCCTGTGTATGTGATCCCAGGTCCTCCTCTGTACCCTCTCCCCTGGTATCTTCCCTCCTGTGTATGTGATCCCAGGTCCTCCCCTGTAACCTCTCCCTGGTATCTTCTCTCCTGTGTATGTGATCCCAGGTCCTCCCCTGTACCCTCTCCCTGGTATCTTCTCTCCTGTGTATGTGATCCCAGGTCCTCCCCTGTAACCTCTCCCTGGTATCTTCTATCCTGTGTATGTGATCCCAGGTCCTCCCCTGTACCCTCTCCCCTGGTATCTTCCCTCCTTTGTATGTGATCCCAGGTCCTCCTCTGTACCCTCTTCCTGGTATCTTCTCTCCTGTGTATGTGATCCCAGGTCCTCCCCTGTACCCTCTCCCCTGGTATCTTCCCTCCTTTGTATGTGATCCCAGGTCCTCCTCTGTACCCTCTTCCTGGTATCTTCTCTCCTGTGTATGTGATCCCAGGTCCTCCTCTGTACCCTCTCCCTGGTATATTCTCTCCTGTGTATGTGATCCCAGGTCCTCCTCTGTACCCTCTCCCTGCCACCTTCTTTCCTGTGTATGTGATCCCAGGTCCTCCTCTGTACCCTCTCCCTGGTATCTTCTATCCTGTGTATGAGATCCCAGGTCCTCCCCTGTAACCTCTCCCTGGTATTTTCTCTCCTGTGTATGTGATCCCAGGTCCTCCCCTGTAACCTCTCCCTGGTATCTTCTATCCTGTGTATGTGATCCCAGGTCCTCCCCTGTACCCTCTCCCTGGTATCTTCCCTCCTGTGTATGTGATTCCCAGGTCCTCCTCTGTACCCTCTCCCTGGTATCTTCCCTCCTGTGTATGTGATCCCAGGTCCTCCTCTGTACCCTCTCCCTGGTATCGTCTATCCTTTGTATGTGATCCCAGGTCCTCCTCTGTACCCTCTCCCTGCCACCTTCATTCATGTGTATGTGATCCCAGGTCCTCCTCTGTACCCTCTCCCTGCCACCTTCATTCATGTGTATGTGATCCCAGGTCCTCCCCTGGAACCTCTCCCTGGTATCTTCTCTCCTGTGTATGTGATCCCAGGTCCTCCTCTGTACCCTCTCCCTGGTATCTTCTATCCTGTGTATGTGATCCCAGGTCCTCCCCTGGAACCTCTCCCTGGTATCTTCCCTCCTGTGTATGTGATCCCAGGTTCTCCTCTGTACTCTCTCCCCTAGTATCTTCCCTCCTGTGTATGTGATCCCAGGTCCTCCTCTGTACTCTCTCCCCTGGTATCTTCCCTCCTGTGTATGTGATCCCAGTTCCTCCTCTGTACCCTCTCCCTGGTGTATTCTCTCCTGTGTATGTGATCCCAGGTCCTCCTCTGTACCCTCTCCCTGGTATCTTCCATCCTGTGTATGTGATCCCAGGTCCTCCTCTGTGCCCTCTCCCTGCCACCTTCTTTCCTGTGTATGTGATCCCAGGTCCTCCTCTGTACCCTCTCCCTGCCACCTTCCCTCCTGGTATCTTCTCTCCTGTGTTTATGATCCCAGGTCCTCCTCTGTACCCTCTCCCTGGTATATTCTCTCCTGTGTATGTGATCCCAGGTCCTCCTCTGTACCCTCTCCCTGCCACCTTCTTTCCTGTGTATGTGATCCCAGGTCCTCCTCTGTACCCTCTCCCTGCCACCTTCTTTCCTGTGTATGTGATCTCAGGTCCTCCCCTGTACCCTCTTCCTGGTATCTTCCCTGCTGTTTATGTGATCCCAGGTCCTCCTCTGTACCCTCTTCCTGCCACCTTCCCTCCTGTGTATGTGATCCCAGGTCCTCCTCTGTGCCCTCTCCCTGCCACCTTCCCTCCTGTGTATGTGATCCCAGGTCCTCCTCTGTGCCCTCTCCCTGCCACCTTCCCTCCTGTGTATGTGATCCCAGGTCCTCCCCTGTAACCTCTCCCTGGTATCTTGCCTCCTGTGTATGTGATCCCAGGTCCTCCCCTGTAACCTCTCCCTGGTATCTTCCCTCCTGTGTATGTGATCCCAGGTCCTCCTCCGTACCTTCTCCTTGGCACCTTCCCTCCTGTTTATGTGGCTATCTGGCAGCTGATGCCTGATCTTTTCATTAGAGAACTACCATAGGGCTGGGAGCGGAGGACGTTTTGTTTTCTCGCTGCAGTTCTGGCAGTTTATAGGTTAATGGTGGTTTCCCCCCCCCCCCCCCCTCTCTGCTTTATTAAATGAAGACGGATCTGTGAGGCTGAAACATTACAGCAGATTACATCCTCATTATCCGCTCACTCCAGTCCTCCAGGCCCCTGATTTTTATCATCTCCTAGTCCTGTCTTTTCCTTCCTTACCCCTCCCCCACACCTGACACGCCGGCTGTATGTTCTAGTGCACTATTATGGGGTTCAGAGTAATTACTGGGGGGTGATCGGATCCTCTGCAGTGATGGATCCTTGTGGGGACAGACTAGACGGCTAGTAGGAGGGCGTGGCCGTGACAACCTCTCCATCCTTGTCATGATAACGAGGCTGGTTGTCACCAGAGAAATCCTATGTTACGGGTGGAGTTGTCCTTTAAGGATCTTCACTGTTTGTAATAGAGAGAATTCTTTGGTTTCAGGGTATAGATAGTTTGGTGATGGGGGATATTGTTTGCTAGTGACCCCGTCTTCAGGATTGGTCTGTATGTTCGGGCCCTCGTCTGGTTCCAGACCTTCTCTGACCTGGTCTCCTCTGTCCGCAGTGATTCCTGACACGCTACTCGTCTCGTCCCCCGCTCAGACCCTACAGAAGGTTGAGGGCGGCTCTTTGCAGCTCTCCTGTGAGGTGTCCCACAGCAGCACCCAGCACACCCACCTCTCCGTCTCCTGGTACCGGAAGAATGGGGAACAAACCGAAGAGGTCATCTCCCTGACCCGAGAGTTCCTCCTGAGCCCTGGGCCGTCCTACGCTCAACGCTTCTCCGTGGGGGACGTCCGGTTAGATAAAGTGGGGAACAGCACCTTCCGCCTTACCGTGTACAACCTGCAGCCACCAGACCAAGGAGAGTTCTTCTGCCAGGGAGCCGAGTGGATCGAGGACCCCGACCGATCCTGGTTTACTATGACACGCAAGCAATCCGAGGGGTCAGAGGTCATCGTCCAAACAACAGGTGAAACATGAAGGAAAAAAACTATAATAAACCTGTCACGTGATCTAATCCACCCCATGTACCATTCATTCGTAACAGGGGGCGGAGCTGTGACAACCTCTCACACATGATATACAGGCTGGTTGTCAGTAGTAATAGATGAATAGCTGTTACTGTATATAAGATGTGTGGATCTCATGTCTGATCACATGTAATTATATTATATATCAGTGATGTCAGTAACAGGGGGCGGGGCTGTGACAACCTCTCACACATGATATACAGGCTGGTTGTCAGTAGTAATAGATGAATAGCTGTTACTGTATATAAGATGTGTGGCTCTCATGTCTGATCACAATGTAATTATATTATATATCAGTGATGTCAGTAACAGGGGGCGGAGCTGTGACAACCTCTCACACATGATATACAGGCTGGTTGTCAGTAGTAATAGATGAATAGCTGTTACTGTATATAAGATGTGTGGATCTCATGTCTGATCGCATGTAATTATATTATATATCAGTGATGTCCAGTGATGTCAGTAACAGGGGGCGGAGCTGTGACAACCTCTCACACATGATATACAGGCTGGTTGTCAGTAGTAATAGATGAATAGCTGTTACTGTATATAAGATGTGTGGATCTCATGTCTGATCACATGTAATTATATTATATATCAGTGATGTCAGTAACAGGGGGCGGGGCTGTGACAACCTCTCACACATGATATACAGGCTGGTTGTCAGTAGTAATAGATGAATAGCTGTTACTGTATATAAGATGTGTGGATCTCATGTATGATCACAGTGTAATTATATTATATATCAGTGATGTCAGTGACGGGGCGGGGCTGTGACAACCTCACACATGACATACAGGCTGGTTGTCAGTAGTAATAGATGAATAGCTGTGACTGTATATAAGATGTGTGGATCTCATGTCTGATCACAGTGTAATTATATTATATATCAGTGATGTCAGTAACAGGGGGCGGGGCTGTGACAACCTCTCACACATGATATACAGGCTGGTTGTCAGTAGTAATAGATGAATAGCTGTTACTGTATATAAGATGTGTGGATCTCATGTCTGATCACAGTATAATTATATTATATATCAGTGATGTCAGTGACGGGGCGGGGCTGTGACAACCTCTCACACATGATATACAGGCTGGTTGTCAGTAGTAATAGATGAATAGCTGTTACTGTATATAAGATGTGTGGATCTCATGTCTGATCACAGTGTAATTATATTATATATCAGTGATGTCAGTAACAGGGGGCGGAGCTGTGACAACCTCTCACACATGATATACAGGCTGGTTGTCAGTAGTAATAGAGGGTTTAGCTGTTCCTGTATATAAAATGTTATTTTTATTTCCATACGTATATTTTATACCTTGGTCACCGTTACATGATCCGTTTCTTCCCTATAGACAAGGAATTTCATGTGCGTCTGGAGACGGACCGTCGTACGTACAGCGCCGGGGAGGGCGCGGAGCTGCGGTGCATCATTGAGGCTCAGAATGCTGCAGATCGCACGTTCGCTGTGTCCTGGGCTTTTAACAGTTCAGTGATCGCCGGTCTGAGCCCTGGGGGGGTTTCCTCGCTGACCGGAGACTACAGCCAGAGAGAGAGTCGTGGAGAGCTGCGTGTGGCCCGGGACAGTGACAGCATCTTCTCCCTCAAGATCTTTCGGCTTCGTCCAGAAGACAGCGGCAAATACAACTGCAGGGTGACCGAGAGGGAGAGGTCGGCGTCCGGAGAGATGGTGGACCGTGACAGCAAGAGGCCAAAGAACATTCCCATCACGGTCTCACCTCTGAGTAAGTGACCATCACTGTCCACCTCACCATGGCGGTCCTCCCCTCTGAGCCCACCCCCACCGTGGCAGTCCTCCCCTCTGAGCCCGCCCCCACCGTGGCGGTCCTTCCCCTCTGAGCCCACCCCACCGTGGCGGTCCTTCCCCTCTGAGCCCACCCCACCGTGGCGGTCCTTCCCCTCTGAGCCCACCCCACCGTGGCGGTCCTTCGCCTCTGAGACCACCCCACCGTGGCGGTCCTTCGCCTCTGAGCCCACCCCACCGTGGCGCTCCTCCCCTCTGGGTATGTGGTGATTGTCTGTGTGGTTTTGGGGCTCCTTCCCTCTGAGCCCACTCCACCGTGGCGGTCCTTCCCTCTGAGCCCACTCCACCGTGGCGGTCCTTCCCTCTGAGCCCACTCCACCGTGGCGGTCCTTCCCTCTGAGCCCACTCCACCGTGGCGGTCCTTCCCTCTGAGCCCACTCCACCGTGGCGGTCCTTCCCTCTGAGCCCACTCCACCGTGGCGGTCCTTCCCTCTGAGCCCACTCCACCGTGGCGGTCCTTCCCTCTGAGCCCACTCCACCGTGGCGGTCCTTCCCTCTGAGCCCACTCCACCGTGGCGGTCCTTCCCTCTGAGCCCACTCCACCGTGGCGGTCCTTCCCTCTGAGCCCACTCCACCGTGGCGGTCCTTCCCTCTGAGCCCACTCCACCGTGGCGGTCCTTCCCTCTGAGCCCACCCCCACCGTGGCGGTCCTCCCCTCTGGGTATGTGATAATTGTCTGTGTGGTTTTGGGGCTCATCCCATCTGAGCCCACCCCCACCGTGGCGGTCCTCCCTGGGGTATGTGATTGTCTGTGTGGTTTTGGGGCTACTCCTGTGGCCGGATCTCTGACCCGGGGACCCTCCTTTGGTTTTCTCATGGTTCTTCATCTTGCTCTTTTGCAGGGACCTCCGTTACAGTCACCGTGGTGGTAAACTCCAGCGCGGTCTTGGAAGGCTCCCGTATTTTCTTGACTTGCTCGGTGGCCTCGCTGTTTGGTCCGCAGAGCCGCATATCTGCCTCGTGGCACCTCCAAGACGCACAAAACCGGCAACGAGAGGTGATCCAGCAAGATCGGGACGGCGTGACCTGGGCAAGTCAGGCGTACAGGGAGCGAGCCAGTGCTGGAGGTCTGCGGATGGTGAGGTCCGGCTCCGACACCTTCACCCTGGAGCTGGAGAGCAGTCAGCGCCAAGATGGCGGCTCATATGAATGCCGCGTCACAGAATGGCTGCCGAGCTACGACGGAGACTGGCAGAGGCTGGGTGAGAGGTCCGCCAAGACCAACGTGGATGTTACTTCTCTAGGTGAGTCACAGTCCGGGTACAAATGACGCAGAGTAATGCGTGTAACCAGATGGATTTACTCCAGTCACATCCAGAGCTGCCTCCACATATCTGCTGGCTGAGTAACTTGAAGCTCCAGAATCTCAGAGGGCCCCGTCAGATGTCATTTATACTAATGGTCTCCTCATAGGGGGGCAAAGACCTTTTGGGTCTCCTAAGGTATCAGGAAGCGACCACAACCTCTGCACCCCCTATAGTTACACCCCTGGTTGCTGCCACTTGGAGTCCCCCAGCACGGAGCTGACTGACACCCTTAACAGCTGCAATCCCATAATGCACTGCATTCTCATTACTCAGGGGCCGTGATGTCTTGTGAGATCAGAGCTGCAGTCTGAATTTGGATGCAGCTCTGGAGGTGATTTGTGTGTAAGCACGGGTGTACGCGACATAGGGGCAGCTTATGCTAAAGGCCCGTGAGAAAAGGAGGCACCATCTCCGCCTGGTCCCATCTCCTTTGTGTTAAGCAGTTTTGGGAAATCAAGGTAATGAGGGTAATGAGGCCGCCTCCTCTATAGGATGTAATAGCAGAACGGTGACTGCAGCTCTGGATGTGACTGGAGTGTAAGACATGAGGATCACTGGCAGGGTTTGTAATTCCTGGCATGGGTCCATCGTGTGTGGAATGTGCTGTCACAATACGACTGGAGACAATGAGCGTAAGTGGCGCGACACGGCTGAGTGACTAGGAGTAGTGTCCGCGGTGAACACGGAGATCGACCTAAAGCAACAACCTTCCCAACCACTTCACTGGCACTTTCTCACCGCCATGTGATCGCTCAGTCATGTGACACGAGGGGGGTAACCGCGTCAGCATGTAGCCATACAACATAGTGGGATCAGCACAGAGGATTTCGGGAGAGGCGTAAGCTGAGATTGTGGAAAGTCACACACTGTGTTAAATAGTGAAAGGATGAGAGTCCACAGCAGCATAGAGTATTTCAGCAAATAGTGGTACTGATCATATGGGAGATTACAGACGGTCCGTTATAGTGAAAGAAGCAGCGTCCACAGCAGCACAGAGTATTTTAGCAAATGAGTGTGTAGATCTAATGGGAAGTCAGACTGAGACTTACATATAAAAGGTGCAGGGTCCACAGCAGCACAAAGTATTACAGGACAGGAGTGCACCGCTCTAATAGGAGGTCACAAGCGGAGTCACATAGTGGAAGGAGCAGGGTCCCCAGCAGCACAGAGTATGTCAGGAGAGGAGCGTGCAGATCTAATAGCAGGTCACAGACTGAGTCACCTAGTGGAAAGGGCAGGGTACCCAGCAGACTAAGCGTTATTTCGAGGAAGGGGCAGGGTCCCCAGCAGCACAGAGTATTTCAGGAGATGCCGGCTATTTCTGTGTGGTGATTCTCCTGTCTGCTTCCTCTTGTTCCAGATACAGGATTTGCGGTGACGGCCATCTCCCGCACTCCGGGCGTCAGCTATTATGACTCTTTTGACCTTCAGTGTATCCTCAAGCCTCATTATCCGCCCTGGGTGGGCATTTCGGTGACCTGGCGCTTCCAGCCCGTCAGTGGAGGGGACACACACGACCTGGTGACGTTCAGCCGCTCTGGCGGGGTCCAGTGGGGAGAGCGAGCTGGTAACTTCCGTGGTCGCAGCATTGTGGAGAAAGCCGATTCCAGCCACAACGTGCGTCTGAGCGTCAGCCGGGCCAGCGAGTCCGAGGCCGGGAAGTACCAGTGTATGGCCGAGCTGTGGAGGAGAGAATACAATGCCAGCTGGACCCGCCTGGCAGAGAGAACCTCCAACCTGCTGGAAATCAGAGTCCTGCGGCCAGGTGAGAGACCGGTCACTCAGCGGGGGAGGTGTGGAGGTCACTGCCAGACTGGTAAATCCACATTAATCCCCCCCCAGGTACACGCTCCGTCTATGATGACACACTACCTCTGCTACCTGTCCAGACCCTCTATCCCTTATATACCCTATACACTCTACACCTATACACCCTATACACTATATATACACTCTACACACACTGTATAGACCCTATACACTATATACACACCCTATACACTATCTATATACACGCCCTATACACATCCTATACACTATGTATACCCACTATATCTATACACCCTATACATTATATATACACACTGTATAGCCTCTATACACCATGTACACTATATAACAAACTATATACCATATACACTCCCTCTTCCACAACTATAATACACAATACGATTTTCTTTCTCTCTCTTGCACTCTTTTCCTCTCTGCAGTCTCAACCCCCCCCCCCCCCACCCTCCTTCTGCAGCTCATAAACTGGAAGCCATTAGTCGTGTCCCCCCGGATGTCCCGGCGCAGTCTTGCTCAATAATAACCGCCGCTCTGCGCCCAGAAGAGTCTTTAATGATAATTACAATCTGCAGATCCCCCTCCCCCACAGACGGAGGCGCGAGGAGTGGGAGGGGGGAGTAATGATAGAACATGATTATCGGGGAACGTGGAGCCGGTATCTCTCCACCAAACCCCAGCACTCGGGATATAGATGAAAGACAATCTGTATATTATCTGTAGACGCCGGCTGTGTAGTAGAGCTGACAATCTGTATATTATCTGTAGACGCCGGCTGTGTAGTAGAGCTAACAATCTGTATATTATCTGTAGACGTCGGCTGTGTAGAAGAGCTGACGATCTGTATATTATCTGTAGACGCCGGCTGTGTGATGCAGAAGAGCTGACAATCTGTATATTATCTATAGACACCGGCTGTGTAGAAGAGCTGACAACCTGTATATTATCTATAGACGTCGACTGTGCAGTGCAAAAGAGCTGACAATCTGTATATTATCTGTAGACGCTCTTGGTTCCCCCTCTTCATTCTGTTGGGGATATTTTGTTTGTGCGCCTGATGTGACCTTCTGCGTCTTATTTATAAATACTCCGCCTCTTCCCTCCGTGGCTTCTCTGCCTCTTCCCTGCGTGGCTTCTCTGCCTCTTCCCTCCGTGGCTTCTCTGCCTCTTCCCTCTGTGGCTTCTCCTCCTCCTCCTCCTCCTCTTCCTCCTCTTCCTTCTGTGGCTTCTCCTCCTCCTCTTCCTTCTGTGGCTTCTCCTCCTCCTCTTCCCTCTGTGGCTTCTCCTCCTCCTCTTCCCTCTGTGGCTTCTCCTCCTCCTCCTCCTCTTCCCTCTGTGGCTTCTCCTCCTCCTCTTCCCTCTGTGGCTTCTCCTCCTCCTCCTCCTCCTCCTCTTCCCTCTGTGGCTTCTCCTCCTCCTCTTCCCTCTGTGGCTTCTCCTCCTCCTCCTCCTCCTCCTCCTCTTCCCTCTGTGGCTTCTCCTCCTCCTCTTCCCTCTGTGGCTTCTCCTCCTCCTCCTCCCTCTGTGGCTTCTCCTCCTCCTCCTCCTCCTCCTCTTCCCTCTGTGGCTTCTCCTCCTCCTCCTCTTCCCTCTGTGGCTTCTTCTCCTCCTCCTCCTCCTCCTCCTCCTCCTCCTCCTCTTCTTCCCTCTGTGGCTTCTTCTTCTCCTCCTCCTCCTCCTCCTCCTCCTCCTCCTCCTCCTCCTCCTCTTCCCTCTGTGGCTTCTTCTCCTCCTCCTCCTCCTCCTCCTCCTCCTCCTCTTCCCTCTGTGGCTTCTTCTCCTCCTCCTCCTCCTCCTCCTCCTCCTCCTCTTCCCTCTGTGGCTTCTTCTCCTCCTCCTCCTCCTCCTCTTCCCTCTGTGGCTTCTTCTCCTCCTCCTCCTCCTCCTCTTCCCTCTGTGGCTTCTTCTCCTCCTCCTCCTCCTCCTCCTCTTCCCTCTGTGGCTTCTTCTCCTCCTCCTCCTCCTCCTCTTCCCTCTGTGGCTTCTTCTCCTCCTCCTCCTCCTCCTCCTCCTCCTCTTCCCTCTGTGGCTTCTTCTCCTCCTCCTCCTCCTCCTCCTCCTCTTCCCTCTGTGGCTTCTTCTCCTCCTCCTCCTCCTCCTCCTCCTCTTCCCTCTGTGGCTTCTTCTCCTCCTCCTCCTCCTCCTCCTCCTCTTCCCTCTGTGGCTTCTCCTCCTCCTCCTCCTCCTCCCTCTGTGGCTTCTCCTCCTCCTCCTCCTCCTCCTCTTCCCTCTGTGGCTTCTCCTCCTCCTCCTCCTCCTCCTCTTCCCTCTGTGGCTTCTCCTCCTCCTCCTCCTCCTCCTCTTCCCTCTGTGGCTTCTCCTCCTCCTCCTCCTCCTCCTCCTCTTCCCTCTGTGGCTCCTTCTCCCCCCTCCTTCTCCTCCCTCTTCCCTCTGTGGCTCCTTCTCCTCCTTCTTCTCTTCCCTCTGTGGCTCCTTCTCCTCCTTCTTCTCTTCCCTCTGTGGCTCCTTCTCCTCCTTCTTCTCTTCCCTCTGTGGCTCCTTCTCCCCCTTCTTCTCCTCCCTCTTCCCTCTGTGGCTCCTTCTCCCCCTTCTTATCCTCCTTCTCCTCTTCCCTCTGTGGCTTCTTCTCCTCCTTCTCCTCTTCCCTCTGTGGCTTCTTCTCCTCCTTCTCCTCTTCCCTCTGTGGCTTCTTCTCCTCCTTCTCCTCTTCCCTCTGTGGCTTCTTCTCCTCCTTCTCCTCTTCCCTCTGTGGCTCTTTCTCCCCCTCCTTCTCCTCCCTCTTCCCTCTGTGGCTCTTTCTCCCCCTCCTTCTCCTCCCTCTTCCCTCTGTGGCTCCTTCTCCTCCTCCCTCTTCCCTCTGTGGCTCCTTCTCCTCCTTCTTCTCTTCCCTCTGTGGCTCCTTCTCCCCCTTCTTCTCCTCCTTCTTCTCCTCCTTCTCCTCTTCCCTCTGTGGCTCCTTCTTCTCCTCCCTCTTCCCTCTGTGGCTCCTTTTCCCCTTTCTTCTCCTCCCTCTTCCCTCTGTGGCTCCTTTTCCCCTTCTTCTCCTCCTTCTTCCCTCTGTGGCTCCTTCTCCTCCCTCTGTGGCTCCTTCTCCTCCTTCTTCTCTTCCCTCTGTGGCTCCTTCTTCTCCTCCCTCTGTGGCTCCTTCTCCTCCTCCCTCTTCCCTCTGTGGCTCCTTCTCCTCCTTCTTCTCTTCCCTCTGTGGCTCCTTCTCCCCCTTCTTCTCCTCCTTCTCCTCTTCCCTCTGTGGCTCCTTCTCCCCCTTCTTCTCCTCCTTCTCCTCCCTCTTCCCTCTGTGGCTCCTTCTCCCCCTTCTTCTCCTCCTTCTCCTCCCTCTTCCCTCTGTGGCTCCTTCTTCTCCTCCCTCCTCCCTCTTCCCTCTGTGGCTCCTTCTTCTCCTTCTTCTCCTCCTTCTCCCCCTTCTTCTCCTCCCTCTTCCCTCTATGGCTCCTTCTCCCCTTCTTCTCCTCCTTCTTCCCTCTGTGGCTCCTTCTTCTCCTCCCTCTGTGGCTCCTTCTCCCCCTTCTTGTCCTCCTTCTCTTCCCTCTGTGGCTCCTTGTCCTCCTTCTTCTCTTCCCTCTGTGGCTCCTTCTCCCCCTTCTTCTCCTCCCTCTTCCCTCTGTGGCTCCTTCTCCCCCTTCTTCTCCTCCTTCTCCTCTTCCCTCTGTGGCTCCTTCTCCTCCTTCTCCTCTTCCCTCTGTGGCTCCTTCTCCCCCTTCTTCTCCTCCTTCTCCTCCCTCTTCCCTCTGTGGCTCATTCTTCTCCTCCTTCTCCTCCCTCTTCCCTCTGTGGCTCCTTCTTCTCCTCCCTCTTCCCTCTGTGGATCCTTCTCCCCCTTCTTCTCCTCCCTCTTCCCTCTATGGCTCCTTCTCCCCTTCTTCTCCTCCTTCTTCCCTCTGTGGCTCCTTCTTCTCCTCCCTCTGTGGCTCCTTCTCCCCCTTCTTCTCCTCCCTCTTCCCTCTGTGGCTCCTTCTCCCCCTTCTTCTCCTCCCTCTGTGGCTCCTTCTCCCCCTTCTTCTCCTCCCTCTGTGGCTCCTTCTCCCCTTCTTCTCCTCCTTCTTCCCTCTGTGGCTCCTTCTTCTCCTCCCTCTGTGGCTCCTTCTCCCCCTTCTTCTCCTCCCTCTTCCCTCTGTGGCTCCTTCTCCCCCTTCTTCTCCTCCCTCTGTGGCTCCTTCTCCCCTTCTTCTCCTCCTTCTTCCCTCTGTGGCTCCTTCTTCTCCTCCCTCTGTGGCTCCTTCTCCCCCTTCTTCTCCTCCCTCTTCCCTCTGTGGCTCCTTCTCCCCCTTCTTCTCCTCCCTCTGTGGCTCCTTCTCCTCCCTCTTCCCTCTATGGCTCCTTCTCCTCCTTCTCCTCCCTCTTCCCTCTGTGGCTCCTTCTCCCCCTTCTTCTCCTCCCTCTTCCCTCTGTGGCTCCTTCTCCCCCTTCTTCTCCTCCTTCTCCCCTCTGTGGCTCCTTCTCCCCCTTCTTCTCCTCCTTCTCCCCTCTGTGGCTCCTTCTCCCCCTTCTTCTCTCCTCTGTGGCTCCTTCTCCCCCTTCTTCTCCTCCTTCTTCCCTCTGTGGCTCCTTCTCCCCCTTCTTCTCCTCCTTCTTCCCTCTGTGGCTCCTTCTCCCCCTTCTTCTCCCCCTCCTTCTCCCCCTCCTTCTTCTCCCCTTTTCTTCTCCCCCTACCTCTGTGGCTCCTTCTCCTCCTTCTTCTCCTTCTCATTCTGTGGCTCCTTCTCCTCCTTCTTCTCCTTCTCATTCTGTGGCTCCTTCTCCTCCTCCTTCTTCTCCTTCTCATTCTGTGGCTCCTTCTCCTCCTCCTTCTTCTCCTTCTCATTCTGTGGCTCCTTCTCCTCCTCCTCCTCCTCCTTCTCCTCTTCATTCTGTGGCTCCTTCTCCTCCTCCTTCTCCTCTTCATTCTGTGGCTCCTGCTTCTCCTCTTCATTCTGTGGCTCCTTCTCCTCCTCCTCCTTCTCCTCTTCATTCTGTGGCTCCGCCTCCTCCTCTTCATTCTGTGGCTCCTTCTCCTCCTCCTCCTCCTCCTTCTCCTCTTCATTCTGTGGCTCCTTCTCCTCCTTCTCCTCTTCATTCTGTGGCTCCTCCTCCTCCTCCTCCTCCTCTTCATTCTGTGGCTCCTCCTTCTCCTCTTCATTCTGTGGCTCCTCCTCCTCCTCCTCCTCCTCTTCATTCTGTGTCTCCTTCTCCTCTTCATTCTGTGGCTCCTCCTCCTCCTCCTCCTCCTTTTCATTCTGTGGCTCCTCCTTCTCCTCTTCATTCTGTGGCTCCTTCTCCTCCTCCTCCTTCTCCTCTTCATTCTGTGGCTCCTTCTCCTCCTTCTCCTCTTCATTCTGTGGCTCCTTCTCCTCCTCCTCCTTCTCCTCTTCATTCTGTGGCTCCTTCTCCTCCTTCTCCTCTTCATTCTGTGGCTCCTTCTCCTCCTCCTCCTTCTCCTCTTCATTCTGTGGCTCCTTCTCCTCCTTCTCCTCTTCATTCTGTGGCTCCTCCTCCTCCTCCTCCTCTTCATTCTGTGGCTCCTCCTTCTCCTCTTCATTCTGTGGCTCCTCCTCCTCCTCCTCCTCCTCCTCCTCCTCTTCATTCTGTGTCTCCTTCTCCTTCTCCTCTTCATTCTGTGGCTCCTCCTCCTCCTTCTCCTCTTCATTCTGTGGCTCCTCCTTCTCCTCTTCATTCTGTGGCTCCTCCTTCTCCTCTTCATTCTGTGGCTCCTTCTCCTCCTCCTTCTCCTCTTCATTCTGTGGCTCCTCCTCCTCCTCCTCTTCCTTCTCCTCTTCATTCTGTGGCTCCTCCTTCTCCTCTTCATTCTGTGGCTCCTCCTCCTTCTCCTCTTCATTCTGTGGCTCCTCCTCCTCCTCCTCCTCCTCCTCTTCATTCTGTGGCTCCTCCTTCTCCTCTTCATTCTGTGGCTCCTTCTCCTCCTCCTTCTCCTCTTCATTCTGTGGCTCCTCCTCCTCCTCCTTCTCCTCTTCATTCTGTGGCTCCTCCTCCTCTTCCTTCTCCTCTTCATTCTGTGGCTCCTCCTTCTCCTCTTCATTCTGTGGCTCCTCCATAGTCTGACATGTCCTGGTTTGATTAAAATTTGGCACAGATTTATTGTAATCCTGGTGTATAAAGGGTTAATCTATAGTCAACTCTGCGTATATAGGGTCCATTTACGGGGATCCCAGTGTATATAGGGCATATTTATAGTCAACTTCACATATATAGGGATCTCTGTCTATATAAGGTCCATTTACCGTAATTGCAGTGTATATAGGGTCCATTTATAGTGATTCCACGCAGGAGCTATATCTTAGGATATATTTTTATATATCCCAGTATATAATGGGTATGTTATAGGATCCCAGTATGGATCGGATTATTTCGTTAGCACGCTGGCTCATTTGCATAATCTGTCGCTTTGCATTCTGGTCCTGCTGACCCTCATTAACGTACGATGCGGGTGTTTTGTGGTCTCCCTATTTCTGCGCTGTCCTCCGCGTCGTACGCCCACTCCCCGGGACTCTGTGCATGTGGTTCCCCTGGAAACGTAGGTCTCCATAGCAACGGTTGCCTGGGAGGGAGGTGATCGCAGTCTGCGGGTCCCAGTATCAATCGGGAACAGGAAGCGATGAAGCGATGTGTGGGGGGGACACTGCGCCCTGTGGGGGGCTATACTAGTTGTCACCCAGCTTTCCCAGATTCATGAATGGCACATATTCCTAGTTAAGTACTGATAAGATTACAGCTCCCCCACAGATTGTCACCCAGCTTTCCTACAGTCCCGAATGGCAAATCTACCATATTATGTAGCGATGGGAGTAGGGGATGTATGATGGTATAAATAGCAGATTAACTTTCAGGTGTCTGGAAAAGCTGAGTGACACACCGTGTCGGGAGCTGTGACGATGGTTTTCACCCAGATTTCCCGGACTCTTGAATGGCGGATACAATACATGATTCAATAAGCTCGTATAGGGCTTGTCATCCAGCTTTCCTGGACTCCTGAATGACCGCTATGTATTGAGGTCCAGGCAGGTTTACATCTCCTCGTGTCTGTCTTTCAGTGTCGCGGTTGCAGGTCGGTAAGGGGACGCGTTCTGTGGCGGTGCTGGAGGGTGCGGCGGTGACCCTGACCTGCGCGGTGCGGGCTCAGAGCGGCCCGGACTCCCGCTTCTCAGTACTGTGGTTCGCCCAGGAGCCCTCGGGGGCTGACGGGAAGCTGATTGTGCGCAGCGGGGCTGGCATGGAGTACGGGACTTACGCCGAGGAGGCGGATCTGAAGGACCGGCTGCAGCTGGAGGAGCTGACCCCCGGACACTACACACTCACCCTGCTGGGGGCACGGCAGGAGGACAGTGGCGGCTACTACTGCCAGGTGGAGGAGTGGATGCTGGACCCCAACCAGGCCTGGTACCAGCTCGCCAAGGACGCATCAGGACTGACGGAGGTCGCAGTGAAAATGCCCGGTGAGAAGTGGGGGACAATGGCGGCCAGCCGGTGGTGTACGGTTTAGAGGGGGTGGTGTACGGGGGAGAGAGGGCGCCGGCCGGTGGTGCACGGTGTAGAGGGGGTCGCCGGCCGGTGGTGCACGGTGTAGATGGGGTCGCCGGCCGGTGGTGCACGGTGTAGATGGGGTCGCCGGACGGTGGTGCACGGTGTAGAGGGGGCGCCGGACGGTGGTGCACGGTGTAGAGGGGGCGCCGGACGGTGGTGCACGGTGTAGAGGGGGCGCCGGCCCGTATTTTATGGTATAGAGGGCGCCGGCCCGTATTGTATGGTATAGAGGGGGCACTGTATGTGATGACATTGGAAAGTGATGCCAGCACCATGTTGACCCATGTGCCCCTTCATCTCCACAGAAAACAACCTGCGGGTGGATCTGCTCCCTCGGAATATTTCCTCCTTGGAGGGTGACAGCTTCACGGTGACGTGCCCGGTGCTGAATCGTACTCTGCCGCAGTCTCGCCTGTCCCTGGAGTGGTTGGTCTGGAGGGCAGGAGAGCCTGAGAGGAGGATGGTGGCCAGGATATCCCCAGATGGCATCACTCTGCCCCCCACTGAGGATGAAGAGAGAGGGAGCTTGGAGCTGCCCAGTCGCTTCCATCTCTGGCAGCCGTCGCCCGGGGTCTACACCCTCACCCTACACCGGGCCGAGGAGCAGGACAGCGGAGCCTACAGCTGCCGGGTACAGGAATGGCTGCAGGACCCCAGGGGGCAGTGGTACAAGCGGGCGGACGAGCGATCAGCCGCTACCTACGTCAGTGTGCGGCGCCCAGGTGAGTGCTACAACCCGTGTGTGTGTGTGTATTATATCCGTCCAGTCTCTGAAACTTTCTAACAGCTTGAACCTCGTTTCCTCCTTTTCAATAACTATGCTTGCTGTTAAACCTGTACAGCCCTAACACTTCCTGAAGCTTTGCTACAATGTATCGCTGTAAACCATCCTCTGTGAGGTAAACGCATCAGCGGAACAAAGCTCTGTCCTGATAGTTTGTTACAATGTATCAGTGCAGGTAAAATGAATTCTTGTGTCCTGGAGTCCAGGCCATTTATCTCCGAGGATTGTCTAGACTGGATAAAATTGTAACAAATGCTCAGCTGTGTGAGCATGACTAAGTCAGGACCGGTATTCAGTCACTAGATATGTTAGCATGTTCGCATTCACCAACTGCAAGCAGAGATCTTGAAGATGTTAAGCACACTGACAGAACACCCGTCTTGTCTCCCCTCAGATGCAGACCTGCTGCTGGACGCTGCGCCCCTCAATGTTTCGGTGCTGGACGGCGGCCATGTTACCCTGGACTGCACCGTCTTGTCCCGCTCGCGGCCTGATTCGCAGCTGGCGGTGTCCTGGTCTTTTCACAGCCGGAGTCGGGGGGCGGAGGCTGAGACCATCCTGACCACGGACCGCTCCGGTGTGTGGAGCCCGCTCGCCCCGCGCTGGGAGGGCCGCCTGCAACAGCTCCAGCTCTCGCCCACCATGTATAAGATGAGGATCCCTCAGGCCAGCCGGGCGGATTCCGGGAATTACACGTGTTCTGTCCAGGAGTGGATGATGGGGCCTCGCGGGGTCTGGTACCTGCTGGCCCAGGATGAGAGTCTGGTAGGATGGGTCGCCGTGCAGAGCAAGGGTAAGTGGGGGGCAAACGTCCGGTTACAGGGTAAATCTCCATGTAGCGCCAATTAACTGGAAATCCGGAGATTCTCGTACTGACGCAGAGTTACATCATGTCTTATACTCCAGTCACAACCAGAGCTGCATCCACAATTTTGTGTGATGTCATGTCTTATACTCCAGCCACAACCAGAGCTGCATCCACAATTCTGTGTGATGTCATGTCTTATACTCCAGTCACAACCAGCACTGCATTCACAATTCTGCTGTGACATCATATCTTATATTCCAGTCACAACCGGAGCTGCATCCACAATTCTGTATGATGTCATAGCTTATACTCAAGTCACAACCAGAGCTGCATTCACAATTCTGCTGTGACATCATATCTTATACTCCAGCCACGTTCAGAGCTGCACCCACACTGGTGGATGCTGTTCCTTGGTATTGAACAGCACTGTGCTAACGCTACATTTCCCACAACGCAGAACGGCCAGGTTCCCACGTAGCATAAACGCTGCAGAATTTCCGCAACGGAATTGTGCGCGGAAATTCCACCACATTTACAGTGGATGAGATTTAGTAAAACTCCGGCCGACGCTGCGAAAAAAAAAATGCAGCGAAAACGTTAAAAAACAGAACTCTCTGCTCCTTCTCCCTCCTCCGGTCCGGCCTCCCTGGATGACGTTGCGTCCCATGAGACTGTCGCAGCCAATCACAGACTGCAGTGTCACATGGCCTGCAACGTCACTGGAGCGGAGGAGGGAGGGGCAAGTGTGAACGGCTTCTTCCGCAGTGGATGTTATGCGGGTGCCGGGTCGGACACGTTGCATGACTTTTTACGCAGCGCATCCGTCCTGCGGGAACCCGGCCTAAAAAAGAACCTGAGTTAACAGGAAGGCCCCATGAAAACGACCGTAAAAATCTCCGTAATTACGGACCCGCCCAGTTCTATTGGCCGCGGACACCTTTCCGTAGAGTAGAACCGTGCCGTGAAATATGGAGCATGTCCTAATTTTCTTTTTTTGTACTTTGTATGGGAGCACGGCACAAAAAATCGGCCAGCTGTGATTACGGGCAGGGCCGTGTGCATGAGGCCAAAATCATCAGAATTGTGACTGCAGCTCTGGGTGTGATTGGAGTTCAGCGCAGTTCTGTAAGGAGGTGGAGCGGTTACACCACGCGGCAGAGATTTACAATGTAACATTAGATGAGGGTTCTGATCATGTGACGGGCGCTCACAGTTGGTTCCGTCCCGTTGTTGCCTGGCCCTCGGTGTTATCATCCATGTTTTTGTTTTATCCGCAGAATCCAGCCTGCAGTCCGTCATCTGCTCCAACGACGCGCTCTTCTACCTGGTCTTCTTCTATCCCTTCCCCATCTTCGGCATCCTCATCATCACCATCCTGCTGGTGAGGTTCCGCAGCCGACCATCCAGCAAGACTGGCGAGGGCAAAAACGGCGTGCCGCTCTTATGGATCAAGGAGCCGCACCTGAATTACTCCCCCACCTGCCTGGAGCCGCCCGTGCTCAGCATCCACCCGGGCACCATTGACTAAGCGGCTGTGCCAGCTCCAGCAGCCAAGCTCCTCTCAGCCTGGGGGGAAACTGGGCACTGAGCCAGGACCCGGGGGCATTTGTGCTGGGCACTGGAACGTTTCCCCTGGCCTCAGCCAAAGCTTTGTATATCTGCTCCATGGAAAGCGGGGTGCCCCTCGTCTACACCAGGAATGAGGCGCAGGGACAATGCGCGTCATGGTACGTCCTTCCTTTCTCGGATGACTTGCTGGCAGTGCCCCCCGCTCTGGCAGTGGGGGGTGGGTATGGACTCAAGCAGCAAGAGATTGTATCATTTCTTTCAGAGCGACTTCACCCACATGATGTTTGTGTGGCCCCCGGGGGCCCCTCTGGGACCCGCCGCTCTTCTCGCCCGGACAGACGTGTGCCATAACGTGTCTGCTAAATGCTCAGCGGGGTCTCTTGTATGCGCCCGCCGCCTGTATCGGGCCCCGCGCTGCCTGTGGGTCGTTATTTTTTATTGTACATCTCGTTTTTAACCCTTTCCTGTATGTTTCTTTGTTGCACTGTGGTATTATGGTTTGAGCGCTGTCCGGCCGCGCTGCCGGTGCTGCCAGAAGGACCCATCTTGTAGTAATACACTCCAGGAGTGAAAGTGTTAATTGAGGGGGTTTCAGGGGGTCCGGTAACTTATTGGGATCATTGGCCCCGTCTTCCTTACCCGCAGGGCAGCCATTTTGAATCCGGTGGCGCAGGATGGCTCACGAATGGGACAAGCCAATGTCAGTTCATGTAAATATGCGCCCCCTGCTGGAAATAGTCTTCCGTTTTATACCGATTTCATTCCCATCCGGATTCCTCATTAAACGCATTTCCAAAATCCGGATCCATCAGACGCCATCTCTGCGGCGCCACCGCTGCGCCCACCGTCACCGGCTACTCTGGACCACTCACCAAAACCGGATCGGTGCTCCGGCCACTGGTGGTGAAATGGCTAATAAGAGGACTGAACCGCGGCCTGCGTAAGAGCGACTGCCGACCCTGCCGCCCGCTCGCCCCCTCCTCTATCTTGTGATATGTTGCACTGAGCTTGTTTTTTATGATCTTCATTTGACAACAGTAAAGTCCGTGTTCTGTTACCTTCGCGTGCGACTCGTTACTGCTGTGTGAGTGCTGGTGTGACCGCCACATGGGGGAGGGGCATAAAACATGACTCCACCCACATAATGAACCCCCCAGGTGCTCCTCACGGGCTGCACAATACGTCACTTCCAGAACTGCTCTGCCTGCTGACACCCAGACCGGAAGCAGCAGCCGCAGTCCGCCATGTGGAACACACTAGAGAATCGACTTTAGTCACAGAGTCACACAGCTGCGTACACGTCACGGCCTCATCCCCTCCGCTACACGTCTGACACATTATTACTATTACTCTGTTATGTGGCTGTAGATGTGGTGGGGGCAGAAATGTCGTGTGAAAGCCACAGATTTGGGGTTTTATTTTCCCTCTTCATGTACGTTTACAGAAATGACTGATGACTGGACGAGTGTGATGTCATAACTGTGCGGAGAGTCTGACCAATCAGCTGCATTCCCTGCTGCTTCACCCTCCTCTCCGCCTATATACAAAAACCGCATCCGGGGACACACAACACAAACTAAAAGCTTCTACAAGACGATAAAGGGAATGTTTATAAAGAAACAACACGTACACTTCAAAAATCTGTGCCCAAGTTATACCAGCCATACATATATAATTATATACAGAATATACCCAGGTTATACCAGCATGCTTCATACCACTATATACAGGAAGATGTATAACTAATACCAGCTGTACATATATAATTATATACAGAAGATACCCAGGTTATACCAGCATGCTCCATATCACTATATACAAGAAGATGTATAACTTATACCAGCTGTACATATATAATTATATACAGAAGATACCCAGGTTATACCAGCATGCTCCATATCACTATATACAAGAAGATGTGTAACTTATACCAGCTGTACATATATAATTATATACAGAAGATACCCAGGTTATACCAGCATGCTCCATATCACTATATAGAAGAAGATGTGTAACTTATACCAGCTGTACCTATATAATTATATACAGAAGATACCCAGGTTATACCAGCATGCTCCATATCACTATATACAAGAAGATGTATAACTTATACCAGCTGTACATATATAATTATATACAGAAGATACCCAGGTTATACCAGCATGCTCCATATCACTATATACAGGAAGATGTATAACTTATACCAGCTGTACATATATAATTATATACAGAAGATACCCAGGTTATACCAGCATGCTCCATATCACTACGTAGAAGAAGATGTAGAACTTATACCAGCTGTACATATATAATTATATACAGAATATACCCAGGTTATACCAGCATGCTCCATATCACTATATACAAGATGTATAACTTATACCAGCCGTACATATATAATTATATACAGAATATACCCAGATTATACCAGAATGCTCCATATCACTATATACAAGAAGATGTATAACTTATACCGGCTGTACATATATAATTATATACAGGAGATACCCAGGTTATACCAGCATGCTCCATATCACTATATACAAGCAGATGTATAACTTATACCAGCTGTACATATATAATTATATACAGAAGATACCCGGGTTATACCAGCATGCTCCATATCACTATATACAAGAAGATGTATAACTTATACCAGCTGTACATATATAATTATATACAGGAGATGCCCAGGTTATACCAGCATGCTCCATATCACTATATACAAGAAGATGTATAACTTATACCAGCTGTACATATATAATTATATACAGAAGATACCCAGGTTATACCAGCATGCTCCATATCACTATATACAAGAAGATGTGTAACTTATACCAGCTGTACATATATAATTATATACAGAAGATACCCAGGTTATACCAGGATGCTCCATATCACTATATACAAGAAGATGTATAACTTATACCAGCTGTACATATATAATTATATATAGAAGATACCCAGGTTATACCAGCATGGTCCATATCACTGTATACAAGAAGACGTATAACTTATACCAGCTGTACATATATAATTATATACAGAAGATACCCAGGTTATACCAGCATGCTCCATATCACTATATACAGGAAGACGTATAACTTATACCAGCTGTACATATATAATTATATACAGAAGATACCCAGGTTATACCAGCATGCTCCATATCACTATATACAGGAAGATGTATAACTTATACCAGCTGTACATATATAATTATATACAGAAGATACCCAGGTTATACCAGCATACTCCATATCACTATATACAAGATGTATAACTTATACCAGCTGTACATATATAATTATATACAGAAGATACCCAGCTTATACCAGCATGCTCCATATCACTATATACAAGAAGATGTATAACTTATACCAGCTGTACATATATAACTATATACAGAATATACCCAGGTTATACCAGCATGCTCCATATCACTATATACAAGAAGATGTATAACTTATACTAGCTGTACATATATAATTATATACAGAAGATACCCAGGTTATACCAGCATGCTCCATATCACTATATACAAGAAGATGTATAACTTATACCAGCTGTACATATATAATTATATACAGGAGATACCCAGGTTATACCAGTATGTTCCATATCTCTATATACAGAAGATACCCAGGTTATACCGGCATGCTCCATATCACTATATACAAGAAGATGTATAACTTATACCAGCTGTACATATATAATCATATACAGAAGATACCCAGGTTATACCAGCATGCTCCATATCCCTATATACAAGAAAATGTATAACTTATACTAGCCATACATATATAATTATATACAGAAGATACCCAGGTTATACCAGCACGCTCCATATCACTATATACAAGAAGATGTATAACTTATACTAGCCATACATATATAATTATATACAGAAGATACCCAGGTTATACCAGCATGCTCCATATCACTATATACAAGAAGATGTATAACTTATACCAGCTGTACATATATAATTATATACAGAAGATACCCAGGTTATACCAGCATGCTCCATATCACTATATACAAGAAGATGTGTAACTTATACCAGCTGTACATATATAATTATATACAGAAGATACCCAGGTTATACCAGCATGCTCCATATCACTATATACAGGAAGATGTATAACTTATACCAGCTGTACATATATAATTATATACAGAAGATACCCAGGTTATACCAGCATGCCCCATATCACTATATACAGAAGATACCCAGGTTATACCAGCTGTACATATATAATTATATACAGAAGATACCCAGGTTATACCAGCATGCTCCATATCACTATATACAAGAAGATGTGTAACTTATACCAGCTGTACATATATAATTATATACAGAAGATACCCAGGTTATACCAGCATGCACCATATCACTATATACAAGAAGATGTATGACTTATACCAGCTGTACATATATAATTATATACAGAAGATACCCAGGTTATACCAGCATGCTCCATATCACTGTATACAAGAAGATGTATAACTTATACCAGCTGTACATATATAATTATATACAGAAGATACCCAGGTTATACCAGCATGCTCCATATCACTATATACAAGAAGATGTATAACTTATACCAGCTGTACATATATAATTATATACAGAAGATCCCCAGGTTATACCAGCATGCTCCATATCACTATATACAAGAAGATGTATAACTTATACCGGCTGTACATATATAATTATATACAGGAGATACCCAGGTTATACCAGCATGCTGCATATCACTATATACAAGAAGATGTGTAACCTATACCAGCTGTACATATATAATTATATACAGAGGATACCCAGGTTACACCAGCATGCTCCATATCACTATATACAAGAAGATGAATAACTTATACCGGCTGTACATATATAATTATATACAGCAGATACCCAGGTTATACCAGCATGCTCCATATCACTATATACAAGAAGATGTATAACTTATACCGGCTGTACATATATAATTATATACAGAAGATCCCCAGGTTATTCCAGCATGCTCCATATCACTATATACAAGAAGATGTATAACTTATACCGGCTGTACATATATAATTATATACAGGAGATACCCAGGTTATACCAGCATGCTCCATATCACTATATACAAGAAGATGTATAACTTATACCGGCTGTACATATATAATTATATACAGGAGATACCCAGGTTATACCAGCATGCTCCATATCATTATATACAAGAAGATGTATAACTTATACCGGCTGTACATATATAATTATATACAGAAGATACCCAGGTTATACCAGCATGCTGCATATCACTATATACAAGAAGATGTATAAGCTATACCAGCTGTACATATATAATTATATACAGGAGATACCCAGGTTATACCAGCATGCTCCATATCACTATATACAAGAAGATGTATAACTTATACCAGCTGTACATATATAATTATATACAGCAGATACCCAGGTTACACCAGCATGCTCCATATCACTATATACAAGAAGACGTATAACTTATACCGGCTGTACATATATAATTATATACAGAAGATACCCAGGTTATACCAGCATGCTCCATATCACTATATACAAGAAGATGTATAACTTATACCAGCTGTATATATATAATTATATACAGAAGATACCCAGGTTATACCAGCGTGCTCCATATCACTATATAGAAGAAGACGTATAACTAATACCAGCTGTACATATATAATTATATACAGAAGATACCCAGGTTATACCAGCATGCCCCATATCACTATATACAAGAAGATGTATAACTAATACCAGCTGTACATATATAATTATATACAGAAGATACCCAGGTTATACCAGCATGCCCCATATCACTATATACAAGAAGATGTATAACTAATACCAGCTGTACATATATAATTATATACAGAAGACACCCAGGTTATACCAGCATGCTCCATATCACTATATACAAGAAGATGTGTAACTTATACCAGCTGTACATATATAATTATATACAGGAGATACCCAGGTTATACCAGCATGCTCCATATCACTATATACAAGAAGATGTGTAACTTATACCAGCTGTACATATATAATTATATACAGAAGATACCCAGGTTATACCAGCATGCTCCATATCACTATATACAAGAAGATGTATAACTTATACCAGCTGTACATATATAATTATATACAGAAGATACCCAGGTTATACCAGCATGCTCCATATCACTATATACAAGAAGATATATAACTTATACCAGCTGTACATATGTAATTATATACAGAAGATACCCAGGTTATACCAGCACGCTCCATATCACTATATACAAGAAGATATATAACTTATACCAGCTGTACATATATAATTATATACAGGAGATACCCAGGTTATACCAGCATGCTCCATATCACTATATACAAGAAGATGTATAACTTATACCAGCTGTACATATATAATTATATACAGAATATACCCAGGTTATACCAGCATGCTCCATATCACTGTATACAAGAAGATGTGTAACTTATACCAGCTGTACATATATAATTATATACAGGAGATACCCAGGTTATACCAGCACGCTCCATATCACTATATACAAGAAGATGTATAACTTATACCAGCTGTACATATATAATTATATACAGGAGATACCCAGGTTATACCAGCATGCTCCATATCACTATATACAAGAAGATATATAACTTATACCAGCTGTACATATATTATTATACACAGGAGATACCCAGGTTATACCAGCACGCTCCATATCACTATATACAAGAAGATATATAACTTATACCAGCTGTACATATATTATTATACACAGGAGATACCCAGGTTATATCAGCATGCTCCATATCACTATATACAAGAAGTTGTATAACTTATACCAGCTGTACATATATAATTATATACAGGAGATACCCAGGTTATACCAGCATGCTCCATATCACTATATACAAGAAGATGTATAACTTATACCAGCTGTATATATATAATTATATACAGAAGATACCCAGGTTATACCAGCATGCTCCATATCACTATATACAGGAAGATGTATAACTTATACCAGCTGTACATATATAATTATATAGAGAAGATACCCAGGTTATATCAGCATGCTCCATATCACTATATACAAGAAGATATATAACTTATACCAGCTGTACATATATAATTATATACAGAAGATACCCAGGTTATACCAGCATGCTCCATATCACTATATACAAGAAGATGTATAACTTATACCAGCTGTACATATATAATTATATACAGAAGATACCCAGGTTATACCAGCATGCTCCATATCACTATATACAAGAAGATGTATAACTTATACCAGCCATACATATATAATTATATACAGAAGATACCCGGGTTATACCAGCATGCTCCATATCACTATATACAAGAAGATATATAACTTATACCAGCTGTACATATATAATTATATACAGAAGATACCCAGGTTATACCAGCATGCTCCATATCATTATATACAAGAAGATGTATAACTTATACCAGCTGTACATATATAATTATATACAGGAGATACCCAGGTTATACCAGCATGCCCCATATCACTATATACAGGAAGATGTATAACTAATACCAGCTGTACATATATAATTATATACAGAAGATACCCAGGTTATACCAGCATGCTCCATATCACTATATACAAGAAGATGTATAACTTATACCAGCTGTACATATATAATTATATACAGAAGATACCCAGGTTATACCAGCATGCTCCATATCACTATATACAAGAAGATATATAACTTATACCAGCTGTACATATATAATTATATACAGAAGATACCCAGGTTATACCAGCATGCTCCATATCACTATATACAAGAAGATGTATAACTTATACCAGCTGTACATATATAATTATATACAGAAGATACCCAGGTTATACCAGCATGCTCCATATCACTATATACAGGAAGATGTATAACTTATACCAGCTGTACATATATAATTATATACAGAAGACACCCAGGTTATACCAGCATGCTCCATATCACTATTTACAAGATGTGTAACTTATACATATGCTTTGTCCTATACACATGTAATCAGTGCTGTGCACAATATTCCATGTATTACTGTGTCTCGTCTCCTCTACACCGCTCCAGCACTGCTATGTCTTATACACAGGTGATCAGTACTGTACTGTATTCCAGGTGCGGTCTGACGATTGAGTGGTATAGAGGTAGGATTATGTTTTCATCATGTACATCTAGGCCCCTTGTGATGCACCCATGGTTTTATTTGCCTTTGCAGCAGCTGCCTGACACTGGGAGTTTATTTTCCACCAATCAGTGGCTTTGTATCGTCTGATAAACATTTTTATACAAGTTTTATATATATTTTTTGTCCTTGTATCTTCGGGACGTGTATTTGGTGATCTGGTGATAAATCCCATGAACTGCCACGTCTAGAATTTTCAGCCAATAACCTGAGTCTCTCACTGGGCATTGATTGGCTGCGTGGGCATTTATTAACCTTTGTGGTTGGTTAGAAGTAAAGACTTGTGTATGCAGCGGGGGAGGACATGGATGGGGGGGAGGGGGTCCCCTAGTGATCCAGCGCACAAACCTAGAAGTTATAACAGGACAGATGTTCGGATGATGCTGCAGAGTGATGGCGTCAAATTTCTGACCATGCGCACCGGCATGATGTCACAGCGGAGCAGACAGGATGTGGACGCGACTCGTGTGACAGTGCAGCCCCCGACCATGAGAATCCCCCCTACTAGAGACGAGCAGAAGCCGCGAACCGGTGAAAGCGTCGTCTCCCCGCGGCCTGGCGCTGTGGTAACACCCCTGAAGTCAGAGAGACGGCAGTCCCCACCGCAGTTACATGTTTACTGATCTTGTCGTCCCCCGGTCGTCCTGTAGAACCTGCCGCTGCCACTGGTACGTTATAAATAGATAATGATCCGAGTGAGATCTGCAGAATACAGAAGATCTGAGATTCCAGAACTTTCCTCTATAACCTGGTAGATAAAACAAGAAGAAGTAATTAGACGTGATATGTGCGAATACCGGGCCCCAGGGGCCCCCCGCCGCTCCCTGCTAATGAAATATTAAACTGCATAAACAAACATGCAGATGATGAGGGCTTATCTGCGGATCCCGAGGCTGCGGCGGCTTCATGACTCCGTTATCAGCAGATATGGCGGAGACGTGGGGGTCAGCTGCATCCACACCCCTCCCCCACATGTGCGGTCTGTCATATGTGTTACGCGGCGGCTGTTTAAGGGGGGGTCTGATCAGATAGAGAGCGCCCATCCTATATCCAGCTGATGACATCACTGATCATGCGACCCTCAAACAAGCGATGGTGGGCAAGCAGCGAACATTACGAGAAACGTCAGAACAGTCAGATTGATTCTCTCATCTCTGTATAACATGCACTGCAGCGGTCATGGGGATGGTCACATGTAATATCAGGCCTGCAGCCGAGGAGCTTACAATCTAATCTATGTGCATGGGGGGGTATTTCCGATGTTTCTCGTGTTGATCCCTGGGCGCAGCGTTCGTTCTCAGATCTCTACCGGGTGTTTCTTGGATCGGAGTCTTGATAAGACGTGAGTCATAGTAATTACAGGGTGACATCACACGGCCCGGGGTTCGCGTCCCACTGTCAAACACTTGTGAGGTCATTGATGATGTCACCTGGAGAAGAGCAAACGCCAACTTGTCCGGATCCGCAGAACCCCCGAAACTTTACCCCATGTGTGCTGGGTGGGATATTGTGGGTCAGTGACCAGTCATGTGACTGGGGGCGCACATATAAAAATTGGCGCAGGCATTTATTCAGATAGAATTTATACAGCGCCCGGACACATCTTCTCTTCGACAATATTTCTTCGAGGCCGTGGCTTATTTTGACATAACCGATCACCACAGTTATAAAGTACATGCGCCATTTCCTACTCCTGGAGGCCGATGCCGGGTCACATCAGGCGGCAATTTCTTTAAAAAAAACTGCGTCATTTTGGAAAACTATTGCTGACGTCTTTAGTGGTGGCCAATCCCTCGCCAGACGCCTGATGTGTAGATCGGACAGGCCGGAGGATCCGCTGCTTCCCCCCGTCTGTACATATAACTTGTGTTCAGTGGAGCCGAGGGAGCGGGCGATGATAGTTCTACATCCACAGCTGTTTACGGTACACAACCTGAAAGTGAGATCAGAAGGCGAGCGCGGCCCACGCTATTATCGGAGATGGATTGACGGCCCTGGACTTTCCCCTCAGCTCTTATCATCTGCACAGAACAAGGAAGGGAAAAAACGGAGATCAACCAGAAACTTTCCTAAATTAAGATTTTGGTGCCCCCTACTGGTGATTAAAGAGAGTCAGCTGATATCACAGGAACATAACCCTACAGACACCAGAATCCCTATATCATAACCCTATAGACGCCAAGATCCCTATATCAAAACCCTATAGATGCCAATATCCCTATATCATAAAACCCTATAGATGCCAGGATCCCTATATCATAACCCTACAGACACCAGAATCCCAATATCATAACCCTATAGACGCCAGGATCCCCATATCATAACCCCATAGATACAAGGGTCCCTATATCATAACCCTATAGACGGCAGGATCCCTATATCATAACCCTATAGGCGCCAAGATCCCTATATCATAACCATATAGATGCCAAGATCACGATATCATAACCCTATAGATGCCAGGATCCCTATATCATAAGACTACAGACACCAGAATCCCTATATCATAACCCTATAGACGCCAGGAGCGGTATATCATAACCCCATAGATACCAGGATCCCTATATTATAACCCTATAAACACCAGGATCCCTATATCATAACCCTGTAGACACCAAGATTCCCATATCATAACCCTACAGACACCGGAATCCTTATATCATAACCCTATAGACACCAGGATCCCTATATCATAACCCTATAGACACCAGGCACCCTAAACCATAACCCTATAGACACCAGGATCCATAGGATATGGCCATATAGATGCCAGGATCCCTAGAGCATAACCCTATAGATGCCAGGATCCCTAGAGCGCAACCCTATAGACACCAGGACCCCTAGAACATAACCCTATAGACGGCAGGATCCCTAGAACATAACCCTATAGACGCCAGGATCCCTAGAACATAACCCTAAAGACACCAGGATCCCTATATCTTAATCCTACAGACACCAGAATCCCTATATCATAACTGTAGCGTCCATGGCCGTGGGGTTTACTCACCTCCCGACGCCCGCAGCCATGGATCCGTGAGCGCTGGTCCCCATCTCCTTCCTAGGAGACGCCAGCGCCCACTTCCGCTCCGTTCTGCTATGTCCCATAGGGTGCGCGCGCACGTTCGCGCAAATAGAAAGTCGTCATCATCATCAACTGCCACGATTACCTGGTCTATAAGAAGGCCCCAGGCCTTCTAATCCTTGCCTGAGCGTTGTTAGTTTTCCCAGTCTGTCTTGCAAATGGTCCCTTAGTGTTTTCCCGTTCCAGTTGTTACCCGTGCCTTGTTCCCTGTTCCTGTTTCCCGTGCTGTGCCCTTAGTATCTAGTCGTGCCACGTCCGGAGGAATCCGCCACGTCCTGTGTCATCTGCCACGTCCGGAGGAAGACTCTGGTTCTGCTGCAAACTTCATCCAGAAAGAGCTTGTGGATCATCTTCAGCTGCCCACAGTTCCCCTGGAGACGTCTTTGGCTGTTGCCTCAGTTAATGGACTGCCTCTGCCTGATCCCATCGTTTCTAAAACCAAGCCGTTGAAGCTCCAGGTTGCAGTACTTCATTCTGAATTAATTTCCTTCCTTGTTTTGCCCAAGGCCATCAATCCGGTTCTGCTGGGCCTGCCTTGGCTTTGACTACATGCCCCAGTTCTGGACTGGAATTCTGGAGAGGTTCTCCAATGGGGCTCCAAGTGCCATGGTCGTTGTCTGTTGCAGATCCATCCTGTCAAGCCTTCTCTGCCTCAGTCGCTGTCGGGACTGCCTCCCCATTTTGCTCAGTATGCAGATGTTTTCAGCAAAAAGGAGGCTGAGACGCTGCCTCCACATCGCACCTATGACTGCCCCATTGAACTGGTTCCTAATGCCTCTCTCCCCCGTGGACGGGTATATCCTCTCTCCTTGCCTGAGTCTCTATCCATGTCGGCCTATATCAAGGAGAATCTGGAGAGGGGTTTCATACGAAAGTCTTCCTCCCCGGCCGGGGCTGGATTCTTCTTCGTTAAAAAGAAGGATGGATCCCTTCGTCCCTGCATTGACTACCGTGGTCTCAACCAGAAAACAGTCAAGAACAAATACCCGTTGCCACTCATCTCTGAGCTATTTGATCGCATACGAGGAGCCAAAAAAATTTCTAAGCTAGACCTGCGGGGGACTTACAATCTAGTCCGGATTCGCCGGGGTGACGAGTGGAAGACGGCATTTAACACCCGGGACGGGCACTACGAATACCTGGTGATGCCCTTCGGACTGTGTAACGCTCCCGCAGTGTTTCAGGAGTTCGTTAACGACATCCTCCGAGATCTACTCTATGTCTGTGTTGTTGTTTATCTCGATGATATTTTGATTTTCTCCCCAGATCCGACGACTCATCGGAGGCATGTTCGTCAGGTTCTACTACGATTGAGGGAGAATCATTTATACGCCAAGCTGGAGAAGTGCGTCTTTGAGAGGAGTTATCTGCCCTTCCTGGGCTACATCATCTCTGATCAAGGCCTCAAGATGGATCCTGAGAAAGTGAAAGCTGTCCTGGAGTGGCCACGTCCGGACTATCCAGGTAACCTTGTGCGGGACATTGTATTTCCTGGGTTTCCTGTTTGGCCAGCTGCCTCCCCGCTACGGCGGTACGGCCTAGTGGGTCCACTAACCCGCTTCGTGACAATAACCCTATAGATGCCAGGGTCCCTATAAATGCAAGGATCCCTATATCATAACCCTTTAGTCACCAGGATCCCCATATCATAACCCTATAAATGCCAGGATCCCCTTATTATAACCCTATAAATGCCAGGATCCTTATATCATAACCCTATAGATGCCAAGATCCCTAGAACATAACCCTATAAACAGGATCCATAGACCATAACCCCATAGATGCCAGAATCCTTAGAGCACAACCCTATAGACACCAGGATCCCTAGAGCACAACCCTATAGATGCCTGGATCCATATAAATGCAAGGATCCCTATATCATAACCCTATAAATGCCAAGATCCTATATCATAAACCTATAAATGCCAAGATCCCTAGAACATAACCCTATGGACAGGGGCATAACTAGGAAAGACTGGGCCCCATAGCAAACTCTTGACCGGGGCCCCCCTGGGTGCCACAAGCAAGCCCCCTTATAAATAGTGCCCCCTGTAGACAGTGCTATATAGCCCCACCTATAGACAGTGTCACACCCCATTTGTAGATAGCGCCCCCACCTCCCCCTTGTAGATAGTGCCATACAGCTCCCCTGTAGATATTGCCATAAAGCCCCCACTGTATATAGCGCTATACAGCTCCCACTGTATATTGTGCCACACAGCCCCCTCCCTTGTATACAGTGCCACACAGCCCCCTCCCTTGTATACAGTGCCACACAGCCCCCTTTAGTAGAAAGTGCCACACACAGACCGCTGTAGATTGCGCCACACTCAGCCCCCTGTAGATAGATCCACAGCCCTCCCCCTTGTAAATAGTGCCATACAGTTCCCCCTTGTGTATAGTGCCACACAGCCCCCTTGTGTAGTGCCACACAGCCCCCTTGTGTATAGTGTCACACAGCTCCCCCTTGTGTATAGTGCCACACAACTCCCCCTTGTCTATAGTGCCACATAGCTCCCCCTTGTTTATAGTGCCACACAGTCCCCCCTTGTGTATAGTGCCACACAGCTCCCCTTTGTGTATAGTGCCATGCAGCTCCCTCTTGTGTATAGTGCCACACAGCTCCCCCTTGTGTATAGTGCCACACAGCTCCCCCTTGTGTATAGTGCCACACAGCTCCCCCTTGTGTATAGTGCCACACAGCTCCCTCTTGTGTAAAGTGCCACACAGCTCCTCCTTGTGTATAGTGCCACACAGCTCCCCCTTGTGTATAGTGCCACACAGCTCCCCCTTGTGTATAGTGCCACACAGCTCCCCCTTGAGTATAGTGCCACACAGCTCCCTCTTGTGTATAGTGCCATACAGCTCCCTCTTGTGTATAGTGCCACACAGCTCCTCCTTGTGTATAGTGCCACACAACCCCCCCATATGTATAGTGCCACACAGCCCCCCCCCTTGTGTATAGTGCCACACAGTCCCCCCCCTTGTGTATAGAGCACCAAGGCAATGGCGCATCCGAGATAGTTGCATCAGCCAGGAGCATGCCAGTCAAACATGGAAAGGTGGGTTTGTAGGCAGGACTATGTGACTCTTCAGGATAGCGGACTGCCCCATGACCCTCTAATGAGTAATTAGCATATAGTGTGGGCTGTTTTAAAAGTGGATTTTAAGGATTTTGCTGCATCTGAAAAAAACATACAAGGGAATGTTTGGAAATATTGTCAGGTCATGTATTACCGCATGGTGGCGGTTCAACGGGTTAAAACGACCAGAACGGTTCCCATGAAATATATAATGAATTGAAAACAATTCCATCTGCCCTGCAATTTTGTTATTTTAAATATATCCTATATAATTACAAATCAAGACCCAAGCCCATACTTATATACAGATCCAGAACCAAGCTCATACATATATACAGCTCCAGAACAAAGCTCTGACATGTATACAGTACCACAACCAAGCTCAGTGCATATATACAACACCAGAACCAAGCTCAGTGCATATATACAACACCAGAACCAAGCTCAATACATATATACAGATCCAGAACCAAGCTCAGTAAATATATACTGCACCAGAAACAAGCACAGTACATATATACAGCACCAGAACAAAGCTCAGTACATATATACAGCACTAGAACCAAGCTCAGTACATATATACA
Source organism: Rhinoderma darwinii (assembly GCF_050947455.1). NCBI lineage: Eukaryota > Metazoa > Chordata > Amphibia > Anura > Rhinodermatidae > Rhinoderma > Rhinoderma darwinii. The sequence continues at coordinate 130,656 of NW_027464229.1, forward strand.
ACACCAGAACATAGCTCAGTACATATATACAGCACTAGAACAAAGCTCAGTACATATATACAGAACCAGAAACAAGCTCAGTACATATATACAACACCAGAACAAAGCTCAGTACATATATACAGCACTAGAACAAAGCTCAGTACATATATACAACACCAGAACAAAGCTCAGCACATATATACAGAACCAGAAACAAGCTCAGTACATATATACAGTAACACAACCAAGATCAGTACATAAATACAGCACTAGAACAAAGCTCTGACATATATATGCCGCGTTACAAATTATTCTGCAAATGTTACTTTTCGCTGATTTTCCTAAATAGTCGATGCAATGACAGTCAGTATAATCTTCCAGCATCAACCGTTGGAGTATAATGCAAATTTTATTGAATCAATCTCCTAATGAGAACAGATTTTTTTTGTTTCACATTATTATACCCAACAGAGATCAATACATTTTACAGGTTGTAAAGAGAAGTAAAATGGTCATTTGTTGAATTTGCAGAATCAGGAGGTCATATTTACAGACATCAAAAGCTCTATCAATCAAAAACACTTACCAGGCCAAGTTACATGTTACACAGGACCCTTCTCTGATATCACCTGCACAGCACAAGTTACATGTTACACAGGACCCTTCTCTGATATCACCTGCACAGGACAAGTTACATGTTACACAGGACCCTTCTCTGATATCACCTGCACAGGACAAGTTACATGTTACACAGGACCCTTCTCTGATATCACCTGCACAGCACAAGTCACATGTTACACAGGACCCTTCTCTGATATCACCTGCACAGGACAAGTTACATGTTACACAGGACCCTTCTCTGATATCACCTGCACAGGACAAGTTACATGTTACACAGGACCCTCCTCTGATATCACCTGCACAGCACAAGTTACATGTTACACAGGACCCTTCTCTGATATCACCTGCACAGCACAAGTTACATGTTACACAGGACCCTTCTCTGATATCACCTGCACAGGACAAGTTACATGTTACACAGGACCCTCCTCTGATATCACCTGCACAGCACAAGTTACATGTTACACAGGACCCTCCTCTGATATCACCTGCACAGGACAAGTTACATGTTACACAGGACCCTTCTCTGATATCACCTGCACAGCACAAGTTACATGTTACACAGGACCCTTCTCTGATATCACCTGCACAGCACAAGTTACATGTTACACAGGACCCTCCTCTGATATCACCTGCACAGCACAAGTTACATGTTACACAGGACCCTTCTCTGATATCACCTGCACAGCACAAGTTACATGTTACACAGGACCCTCCTCTGATATCACCTGCACAGCACAAGTTACATGTTACACAGGACCCTCCTCTGATATCACCTGCACAGGACAAGTTACATGTCACACAGGACCCTTCTCTGATATCACCTGCACAGCACAAGTTACATGTTACACAGGACCCTTCTCTGATATCACCTGCACAGCACAAGTTACATGTTACACTGGACCCTTCTCTGATATCACCTGCACAGGACAAGTTACATGTTACACAGGACCCTTCTCTGATATCACCTGCACAGCACAAGTTACATGTTACACAGGACCCCCTTCTCTGATATCACCTGCACAGGACAAGTTACATGTTACACAGGACCCTTCTCTGATATCACCTGCACAGGACAAGTTACATGTTACACAGGACCCTTCTCTGATATCACCTGCACAGCACAAGTTACATGTTACACAGGACCCTCCTCTGATATCACCTGCACAGGACAAGTTACATGTTACACAGGACCCTTCTCTGATATCACCTGCACAGCACAAGTTACATGTTACACAGGACCCTTCTCTGATATCACCTGCACAGCACAAGTTACATGTTACACAGGACCCTCCTCTGATATCACCTGCACAGCACAAGTTACATGTTACACAGGACCCTTCTCTGATATCACCCGCACAGCACAAGTTACATGTTACACAGGACCCTTCTCTGATATCACCTGCACAGCACAAGTTACATGTTACACAGGACCCTTCTCTGATATCACCTGCACAGGACAAGTTACATGTTACACAGGACCCTCCTCTGATATCACCTGCACAGCACAAGTTACATGTTACACAGGACCCTTCTCTGATATCACCTGCACAGGACAAGTTACATGTTACACAGGACCCTCCTCTGATATCACCTGCACAGGACAAGTTACATGTTACACAGGACCCTTCTCTGATATCACCGGCACAGGACAAGTTACATGTTATACAGGACCCTCCTCTGATATCACCTGCACAGCACAAGTTACATGTTACACAGGACCCTTCTCTGATATCACCTGCACAGCACAAGTTACATGTTACACAGGACCCTCCTCTGATATCACCTGCACAGCACAAGTTACATGTTACACAGGACCCTTCTCTGATATCACCTGCACAGGACAAGTTACATGTTACACAGGACCCTCCTCTGATATCACCTGCACAGCACAAGTTACATGTTACACAGGACCCTTCTCTGATATCACCTGCACAGGACAAGTTACATGTTACACAAGGACCCTTCTCTGATATCACCTGCACAGGACAAGTTACATGTTACACAGGACCCTCCTCTGATATCACCTGCACAGCACAAGTTACATGTTACACAGGACCCTTCTCTGATATCACCTGCACAGCACAAGTTACATGTTACACAGGACCCTTCTCTGATATCACCTGCACAGCACAAGTTACATGTTACACAGGACCCTTCTCTGATATCACCTGCACAGCACAAGTTACATGTTACACAGGACCCTTCTCTGATATCACCTGCACAGCACAAGTTACATGTTACACAGGACCCTCCTCTGATATCACCTGCACAGCACAAGTTACATGTTACACAGGACCCTTCTCTGATATCACCTGCACAGGACAAGTTACATGTTACACAGGACCCTTCTCTGATATCACCTGCACAGGACAAGTTACATGTTACACAGGACCCTCCTCTGATATCACCTGCACAGGACAAGTTACATGTTACACAGGACCCTTCTCTGATATCACCTGCACAGCACAAGTTACATGTTACACAGGACCCTTCTCTGATATCACCTGCACAGCACAAGTTACATGTTACACAGGACCCTTCTCTGATATCACCTGCACAGCACAAGTTACATGTTACACAGGACCCTACTCTGATATCACCTGCACAGGACAAGTTACATGTTACACAGGACCCTTCTCTGATATCACCTGCACAGCACAAGTTACATGTTACACAGGACCCTCCTCTGATATCACCTGCACAGGACAAGTTACATGTTACACAGGACCCTTCTCTGATATCACCTGCACAGCACAAGTTACATGTTACACAGGACCCTTCTCTGATATCACCTGCACAGGACAAGTTACATGTTACACAGGACCCTCCTCTGATATCACCTGCACAGGACAAGTTACATGTTACACAGGACCCTTCTCTGATATCACCTGCACAGCACAAGTTACATGTTACACAGGACCCTTCTCTGATATCACCTGCACAGGACAAGTTACATGTTACACAGGACCCTTCTCTGATATCACCTGCACAGCACAAGTTACATGTTACACAGGACCCTTCTCTGATATCACCTGCACAGGACAAGTTACATGTTACACAGGACCCTCCTCTGATATCACCTGCACAGCACAAGTTACATGTTACACAGGACCCTTCTCTGATATCACCTGCACAGCACAAGTTACATGTTACACAGGACCCTTCTCTGATATCACCTGCACAGCACAAGTTACATGTTACACAGGACCCTTCTCTGATATCACCTGCACAGCACAAGTTACATGTTACACAGGACCCTTCTCTGATATCACCTGCACAGCACAAGTTACATGTTACACAGGACCCTCCTCTGATATCACCTGCACAGCACAAGTTACATGTTACACAGGACCCTTCTCTGATATCACCTGCACAGCACAAGTTACATGTTACACAGGACCCTTCTCTGATATCACCTGCACAGCACAAGTTACATGTTACACAGGACCCTTCTCTGATATCACCTGCACAGCACAAGTTACATGTTACACAGGACCCTCCTCTGATATCACCTGCACAGGACAAGTTACATGTTACACAGGACCCTCCTCTGATATCACCTGCACAGGACAAGTTACATGTTACACAGGACCCTTCTCTGATATCACCTGCACAGCACAAGTTACATGTTACACAGGACCCTTCTCTGATATCACCTGCACAGGACAAGTTACATGTTACACAGGACCCTTCTCTGATATCACCTGCACAGCACAAGTTACATGTTACACAGGACCCTCCTCTGATATCACCTGCACAGCACAAGTTACATGTTACACAGGACCCTTCTCTGATATCACCTGCACAGCACAAGTTACATGTTACACAGGACCCTCCTCTGATATCACCTGCACAGCACAAGTTACATGTTACACAGGACCCTTCTCTGATATCACCTGCACAGCACAAGTCACATGTTACACAGGACCCTTCTCTGATATCACCTGCACAGGACAAGTTACATGTTACACAGGACCCTTCTCTGATATCACCTGCACAGGACAAGTTACATGTTACACAGGACCCTCCTCTGATATCACCTGCACAGCACAAGTTACATGTTACACAGGACCCTCCTCTGATATCACCTGCACAGGACAAGTTACATGTTACACAGGACCCTTCTCTGATATCACCTGCACAGCACAAGTTACATGTTACACAGGACCCTTCTCTGATATCACCTGCACAGCACAAGTTACATGTTACACAGGACCCTCCTCTGATATCACCTGCACAGCACAAGTTACATGTTACACAGGACCCTTCTCTGATATCACCTGCACAGCACAAGTTACATGTTACACAGGACCCTTCTCTGATATCACCTGCACAGCACAAGTTACATGTTACACAGGACCCTCCTCTGATATCACCTGCACAGGACAAGTTACATGTTACACAGGACCCTCCTCTGATATCACCTGCACAGCACAAGTTACATGTTACACAGGACCCTCCTCTGATATCACCTGCACAGCACAAGTTACATGTTACACAGGACCCTCCTCTGATATCACCTGCACAGGACAAGTTACATGTCACACAGGACCCTTCTCTGATATCACCTGCACAGCACAAGTTACATGTTACACAGGACCCTTCTCTGATATCACCTGCACAGCACAAGTTACATGTTACACTGGACCCTTCTCTGATATCACCTGCACAGGACAAGTTACATGTTACACAGGACCCTTCTCTGATATCACCCGCACAGCACAAGTTACATGTTACACAGGACCCTCCTCTGATATCACCTGCACAGGACAAGTTACATGTTACACAGGACCCTTCTCTGATATCACCTGCACAGGACAAGTTACATGTTACACAGGACCCTTCTCTGATATCACCTGCACAGCACAAGTTACATGTTACACAGGACCCTCCTCTGATATCACCTGCACAGGACAAGTTACATGTTACACAGGACCCTTCTCTGATATCACCCGCACAGCACAAGTTACATGTTACACAGGACCCTTCTCTGATATCACCTGCACAGCACAAGTTACATGTTACACAGGACCCTTCTCTGATATCACCTGCACAGGACAAGTTACATGTTACACAGGACCCTCCTCTGATATCACCTGCACAGCACAAGTTACATGTTACACAGGACCCTTCTCTGATATCACCTGCACAGGACAAGTTACATGTTACACAGGACCCTCCTCTGATATCACCTGCACAGGACAAGTTACATGTTACACAGGACCCTTCTCTGATATCACCGGCACAGGACAAGTTACATGTTATACAGGACCGTCCTCTGATATCACCTGCACAGCACAAGTTACATGTTACACAGGACCCTTCTCTGATATCACCTGCACAGCACAAGTTACATGTTACACAGGACCCTCCTCTGATATCACCTGCACAGCACAAGTTACATGTTACACAGGACCCTTCTCTGATATCACCTGCACAGGACAAGTTACATGTTACACAGGACCCTCCTCTGATATCACCTGCACAGCACAAGTTACATGTTACACAGGACCCTTCTCTGATATCACCTGCACAGGACAAGTTACATGTTACACAAGGACCCTTCTCTGATATCACCTGCACAGGACAAGTTACATGTTACACAGGACCCTCCTCTGATATCACCTGCACAGCACAAGTTACATGTTACACAGGACCCTTCTCTGATATCACCTGCACAGCACAAGTTACATGTTACACAGGACCCTTCTCTGATATCACCTGCACAGCACAAGTTACATGTTACACAGGACCCTTCTCTGATATCACCTGCACAGCACAAGTTACATGTTACACAGGACCCTTCTCTGATATCACCTGCACAGCACAAGTTACATGTTACACAGGACCCTCCTCTGATATCACCTGCACAGCACAAGTTACATGTTACACAGGACCCTTCTCTGATATCACCTGCACAGGACAAGTTACATGTTACACAGGACCCTTCTCTGATATCACCTGCACAGGACAAGTTACATGTTACACAGGACCCTCCTCTGATATCACCTGCACAGGACAAGTTACATGTTACACAGGACCCTTCTCTGATATCACCTGCACAGCACAAGTTACATGTTACACAGGACCCTTCTCTGATATCACCTGCACAGCACAAGTTACATGTTACACAGGACCCTTCTCTGATATCACCTGCACAGCACAAGTTACATGTTACACAGGACCCTACTCTGATATCACCTGCACAGGACAAGTTACATGTTACACAGGACCCTTCTCTGATATCACCTGCACAGCACAAGTTACATGTTACACAGGACCCTCCTCTGATATCACCTGCACAGGACAAGTTACATGTTACACAGGACCCTTCTCTGATATCACCTGCACAGCACAAGTTACATGTTACACAGGACCCTTCTCTGATATCACCTGCACAGGACAAGTTACATGTTACACAGGACCCTCCTCTGATATCACCTGCACAGGACAAGTTACATGTTACACAGGACCCTTCTCTGATATCACCTGCACAGCACAAGTTACATGTTACACAGGACCCTTCTCTGATATCACCTGCACAGGACAAGTTACATGTTACACAGGACCCTTCTCTGATATCACCTGCACAGCACAAGTTACATGTTACACAGGACCCTTCTCTGATATCACCTGCACAGGACAAGTTACATGTTACACAGGACCCTCCTCTGATATCACCTGCACAGCACAAGTTACATGTTACACAGGACCCTTCTCTGATATCACCTGCACAGCACAAGTTACATGTTACACAGGACCCTTCTCTGATATCACCTGCACAGCACAAGTTACATGTTACACAGGACCCTTCTCTGATATCACCTGCACAGCACAAGTTACATGTTACACAGGACCCTTCTCTGATATCACCTGCACAGCACAAGTTACATGTTACACAGGACCCTCCTCTGATATCACCTGCACAGCACAAGTTACATGTTACACAGGACCCTTCTCTGATATCACCTGCACAGCACAAGTTACATGTTACACAGGACCCTTCTCTGATATCACCTGCACAGCACAAGTTACATGTTACACAGGACCCTTCTCTGATATCACCTGCACAGCACAAGTTACATGTTACACAGGACCCTCCTCTGATATCACCTGCACAGGACAAGTTACATGTTACACAGGACCCTTCTCTGATATCACCTGCACAGGACAAGTTACATGTTACACAGGACCCTCCTCTGATATCACCTGCACAGGACAAGTTACATGTTACACAGGACCCTTCTCTGATATCACCTGCACAGCACAAGTTACATGTTACACAGGACCCTTCTCTGATATCACCTGCACAGGACAAGTTACATGTTACACAGGACCCTTCTCTGATATCACCTGCACAGCACAAGTTACATGTTACACAGGACCCTCCTCTGATATCACCTGCACAGCACAAGTTACATGTTACACAGGACCCTTCTCTGATATCACCTGCACAGCACAAGTTACATGTTACACAGGACCCTCCTCTGATATCACCTGCACAGCACAAGTTACATGTTACACAGGACCCTTCTCTGATATCACCTGCACAGGACAAGTTACATGTTACACAGGACCCTTCTCTGATATCACCTGCACAGCACAAGTTACATGTTACACAGGACCCTCCTCTGATATCACCTGCACAGGACAAGTTACATGTTACACAGGACCCTCCTCTGATATCACCTGCACAGGACAAGTTACATGTTACACAGGACCCTTCTCTGATATCACCTGCACAGGACAAGTTACATGTTACACAGGACCCTTCTCTGATATCACCTGCACAGCACAAGTTACATGTTACACAGGACCCTCCTCTGATATCACCTGCACAGCACAAGTTACATGTTACACAGGACCCTCCTCTGATATCACCTGCACAGCACAAGTTACATGTTACACAGGACCCTCCTCTGATATCACCTGCACAGGACAAGTTACATGTTACACAGGACCCTCCTCTGATATCACCTGCACAGGACAAGTTACATGTTACACAGGACCCTTCTCTGATATCACCTGCACAGCACAAGTTACATGTTACACAGGACCCTCCTCTGATATCACCTGCACAGGACAAGTTACATGTTACACAGGACCCTCCTCTGATATCACCTGCACAGGACAAGTTACATGTTACACAGGACCCTTCTCTGATATCACCTGCACAGGACAAGTTACATGTTACACAGGACCCTTCTCTGATATCACCTGCACAGCACAAGTTACATGTTACACAGGACCCTCCTCTGATATCACCTGCACAGCACAAGTTACATGTTACACAGGACCCTCCTCTGATATCACCTGCACAGCACAAGTTACATGTTACACAGGACCCTCCTCTGATATCACCTGCACAGCACAAGTTACATGTTACACAGGACCCTCCTCTGATATCACCTGCACAGGACAAGTTACATGTTACACAGGACCCTTCTCTGATATCACCTGCACAGCACAAGTTACATGTTACACAGGACCCTCCTCTGATATCACCTGCACAGCACAAGTTACATGTTACACAGGACCCTCCTCTGATATCACCTGCACAGGACAAGTTACATGTTACACAGGACCCTTCTCTGATATCACCTGCACAGCACAAGTTACATGTTACACAGGACCCTCCTCTGATATCACCTGCACAGGACAAGTTACATGTTACACAGGACCCTTCTCTGATATCACCTGCACAGGACAAGTTACATGTTACACAGGACCCTCCTCTGATATCACCTGCACAGGACAAGTTACATGTTACACAGGACCCTCCTCTGATATCACCTGCACAGCACAAGTTACATGTTACACAGGACCCTTCTCTAATATCACCTACACAGCACAAGTTACATGTTACACAGGACCCTTCTCTGATATCACCTGCACAGGACAAGTTACATGTTACACAGGACCCTTCTCTGATATCACCTGCACAGCACAAGTTACATGTTACACAGGACCCTTCTCTGATATCACCTGCACAGCACAAGTTACATGTTACACAGGACCCTCCTCTGATATCACCTGCACAGGACAAGTTACATGTTACACAGGACCCTCCTCTGATATCACCCGCACAGGACAAGTTACATGTTACACAGGACCCTTCTCTGATATCACCTGCACAGCACAAGTTACATGTTACACAGGACCCTTCTCTGATATCACCTGCACAGCACAAGTTACATGTTACACAGGACCCTTCTCTGATATCACCTGCACAGGACAAGTTACATGTTACACAGGACCCTTCTCTGATATCACCTGCACAGGACAAGTTACATGTTACACAGGACCCTTCTCTGATATCACCTGCACAGCACAAGTTACATGTTACACAGGACCCTTCTCTGATATCACCTGCACAGGACAAGTTACATGTTACACAGGACCATTCTCTGATATCACCTGCACAGGACAAGTTACATGTTACACAGGACCCTCCTCTGATATCACCTACACAGCACAAGTTACATGTTACACAGGACCCTTCTCTGATATCACCGGCACAGCACAAGTTACATGTTACACAGGACCCTTCTCTGATATCACCTGCACAGGACAAGTTACATGTTACACAGGACCCTTCTCTGATATCACCTGCACAGGACAAGTTACATGTTACACAGGACCCTTCTCTGATATCACCGGCACAGCACAAGTTACATGTTACACAGGACCCTCCTCTGATATCACCTGCACAGGACAAGTTACATGTTACACAGGACCCTTCTCTGATATCACCTGCACAGCACAAGTTACATGTTACACAGGACCCTTCTCTGATATCACCGGCACAGGACAAGTTACATGTTACACAGGACCCTTCTCTGATATCACCTGCACAGGACAAGTTACATGTTACACAGGACCCTTCTCTGATATCACCTGCACAGCACAAGTTACATGTTACACAGGACCCTTCTCTGATATCACCTGCACAGCACAAGTTACATGTTACACAGGACCCTTCTCTGATATCACCTGCACAGCACAAGTTACATGTTACACAGGACCCTCCTCTGATATCACCTGCACAGGACAAGTTACATGTCACACAGGACCCTTCTCTGATATCACCTGCACAGCACAAGTTACATGTTACACAGGACCCTTCTCTGATATCACCTGCACAGGACAAGTTAAATGTTACACAGGACCCTTCTCTGATATCACCTGCACAGCACAAGTTACATGTTACACAGGACCCTTCTCTGATATCACCTGCACAGCACAAGTTACATGTTACACAGGACCCTTCTCTGATATCACCTGCACAGCACAAGTTACATGTTACACAGGACCCTTCTCTGATATCACCTGCACAGGACAAGTTACATGTTACACAGGACCCTTCTCTGATATCACCTGCACAGCACAAGTTACATGTTACACAGGACCCTCCTCTGATATCACCTGCACAGCACAAGTTACATGTTACACAGGACCCTTCTCTGATATCACCTGCACAGCACAAGTTACATGTTACACAGGACCCTCCTCTGATATCACCTGCACAGGACAAGTTACATGTTACACAGGACCCTCCTCTGATATCACCTGCACAGGACAAGTTACATGTTACACAGGACCCTCCTCTGATATCACCTGCACAGCACAAGTTACATGTTACACAGGACCCTTCTCTAATATCACCTGCACAGGACAAGTTACATGTTACACAGGACCCTTCTCTGATATCACCTGCACAGCACAAGTTACATGTTACACAGGACCCTTCTCTGATATCACCTACACAGCACAAGTTACATGTTACACAGGACCCTTCTCTGATATCACCTGCACAGCACAGGTTACATGTTACACAGGACCCTTCTCTGATATCACCTGCACAGCACAAGTTACATGTTACACAGGACCCTTCTCTGATATCACCTGCACAGCACAAGTTACATGTTACACAGGACCCTTCTCTGATATCACCTACACAGCACAAGTTACATGTTACACAGGACCCTTCTCTGATATCACCTGCACAGCACAAGTTACATGTTACACAGGACCCTTCTCTGATATCACCTGCACAGGACAAGTTACATGTTACACAGGACCCTCCTCTGATATCACCTGCACAGCACAAGTTACATGTTACACAGGACCCTTCTCTGATATCACCTGCACAGCACAAGTTACATGTTACACAGGACCCTCCTCTGATATCACCTGCACAGGACAAGTTACATGTTACACAGGACCCTCCTCTGATATCACCTGCACAGCACAAGTTACATGTTACACAGGACCCTTCTCTGATATCACCTGCACAGCACAAGTTACATGTTACACAGGACCCTTCTCTGATATCACCTGCACAGCACAAGTTACATGTTACACAGGACCCTTCTCTGATATCACCTGCACAGCACAAGTTACATGTTACACAGGACCCTTCTCTGATATCACCCGCACAGCACAAGTTACATGTTACACAGGACCCTTCTCTGATATCACCTGCACAGCACAAGTTACATGTTACACAGGACCCTTCTCTGATATCACCCGCACAGCACAAGTTACATGTTACACAGGACCCTTCTCTGATATCACCTGCACAGCACAAGTTACATGTTACACAGGACCCTTCTCTGATATCACCTGCACAGGACAAGTTACATGTTACACAGGACCATTCTCTGATATCACCTGCACAGCACAAGTTACATGTTACACAGGACCCTTCTCTGATATCACCTGCACAGGACAAGTTACATGTTACACAGGACCCTCCTCTGATATCACCTGCACAGCACAAGTTACATGTCACACAGGACCCTCCTCTGATATCACCTGCACAGGACAAGTTACATGTTACACAGGACCCTTCTCTGATATCACCTGCACAGGACAAGTTACATGTTACACAGGACCCTTCTCTGATATCACCTGCACAGCACAAGTTACATGTTACACAGGACCCTCCTCTGATATCACCTGCACAGGACAAGTTACATGTTACACAGGACCCTCCTCTGATATCACCTGCACAGGGCAAGTTACATGTTACACAGGACCCTTCTCTGATATCACCTGCACAGCACAAGTTACATGTTACACAGGACCCTTCTCTGATATCACCTGCACAGCACAAGTTACATGTTACACAGGACCATTCTCTGATATCACCTGCACAGGACAAGTTACATGTTACACAGGACCCTCCTCTGATATCACCTGCACAGGACAAGTTACATGTTACACAGGACCCTCCTCTGATATCACCTGCACAGCACAAGTTACATGTTACACAGGACCCTTCTCTGATATCACCTGCACAGGACAAGTTACATGTTACACAGGACCCTTCTCTGATATCACCTGCACAGCACAAGTTACATGTTACACAGGACCCTTCTGTGATATCACCTGCACAGGACAAGTTACATGTTACACAGGACCCTCCTCTGATATCACCTGCACAGCACAAGTTACATGTTACACAGGACCCTCCTCTGATATCACCTGCACAGCACAAGTTACATGTTACACAGGACCCTTCTCTGATATCACCTGCACAGGACAAGTTACATGTTACACAGGACCCTTCTCTGATATCACCTGCACAGCACAAGTTACATGTTACACAGGACCCTTCTGTGATATCACCTGCACAGGACAAGTTACATGTTACACAGGACCCTCCTCTGATATCACCTGCACAGCACAAGTTACATGTTACACAGGACCCTTCTCTGATATCACCTGCACAGGACAAGTTACATGTTACACAGGACCATTCTCTGATATCACCTGCACAGCACAAGTTACATGTCACACAGGACCCTTCTCTGATATCACCTGCACAGGACAAGTTACATGTTACACAGGACCCTTCTCTGATATCACCTGCACAGCACAAGTTACATGTTACACAGGACCCTCCTCTGATATCACCTGCACAGCACAAGTTACATGTTACACAGGACCCTCCTCTGATATCACCTGCACAGCACAAGTTACATGTTACACAGGACCCTTCTCTGATATCACCTGCACAGGACAAGTTACATGTTACACAGGACCATTCTCTGATATCACCTGCACAGCACAAGTTACATGTTACACAGGACCCTCCTCTGATATCACCCGCACAGGACAAGTTACATGTTACACAGGACCCTCCTCTGATATCACCTGCACAGGACAAGTTACATGTTACACAGGACCATTCTCTGATATCACCTGCACAGCACAAGTTACATGTTACACAGGACCCTCCTCTGATATCACCTGCACAGGACAAGTTACAAGTTACACAGGACCCTCCTCTGATATCACCTGCACAGGACAAGTTACATGTTACACAGGACCCTTCTCTGATATCACCTGCACAGCACAAGTTACACGGGACCCTCCTCTGATATCACCTGCACAGCACAAGTTACATGTTACACAGGACCCTTCTCTGATATCACCTGCACAGCACAAGTTACATGTTACACAGGACCCTTCTCTGATATCACCTGCACAGCACAAGTTACATGTTACACAGGACCCTCCTCTGATATCACCTGCACAGCACAAGTTACATGTTACACAGGACCCTCCTCTGATATCACCTGCACAGGACAAGTTACATGTTACACAGGACCCTTCTCTGATATCACCTGCACAGCACAAGTTACATGTTACACAGGACCCTTCTCTGATATCACCTGCACAGCACAAGTTACATGTTACACAGGACCCTTCTCTGATATCACCTGCACAGCACAAGTTACATGATACACAGGACCCTCCTCTGATATCACCTGCACAGCACAAGTTACATGTTACACAGGACCCTTCTCTGATATCACCTGCACAGGACAAGTTACATGTTACACAGGACCCTTCTCTGATATCACCTACACAGCACAAGTTACATGTTACACAGGACCCTTCTCTGATATCACCTGCACAGCACAAGTTACATGTTACACAGGACCCTTCTCTGATATCACCTGCACAGCACAAGTTACATGTTACACAGGACCCTCCTCTGATATCACCTGCACAGCACAAGTTACATGTTACACAGGACCCTTCTCTGATATCACCTGCACAGCACAAGTTACATGTTACACAGGAGCCTCCTCTGATATCACCTGCACAGCACAAGTTACATGTTACACAGGACCCTCCTCTGATATCACCTGCACAGCACAAGTTACATGTTACACAGGACCCTCCTCTGATATCACCTTCACAGCACAAGTTACATGTTACACAGGACCCTCCTCTGATATCACCTGCACAGCACAAGTTACATGTTACACAGGACCCTTCTCTGATATCACCTGCACAGCACAAGTTACATGTTACACAGGACCCTTCTCTGATATCACCTGCACAGCACAAGTTACATGTTACACAGGACCCTTCTCTGATATCACCTGCACAGCACAAGTTACATGTTACACAGGACCCTTCTCTGATATCACCTGCACAGGACAAGTTACATGTTACACAGGACCCTTCTCTGATATCACCTGCACAGCACAAGTTACATGTTACACAGGACCCTTCTCTGATATCACCTGCACAGCACAAGTTACATGTTACACAGGACCCTTCTCTGATATCACCTGCACAGCACAAGTTACATGTTACACAGGACCCTTCTCTGATATCACCTGCACAGCACAAGTTACATGTTACACAGGACCCTTCTCTGATATCACCTGCACAGCACAAGTTACATGATACACAGGACCCTTCTCTGATATCACCTGCACAGCACAAGTTACATGTTACACAGGACCCTTCTCTGATATCACCTGCACAGCACAAGTTACATGTTACACAGGACCCTTCTCTGATATCACCTGCACAGCACAAGTTACATGTTACACAGGACCCTCCTCTGATATCACCTGCACAGCACAAGTTACATGTTACACAGGACCCTTCTCTGATATCACCTGCACAGCACAAGTTACATGTTACACAGGACCCTCCTCTGATATCACCTGCACAGCACAAGTTACATGTTACACAGGACCCTTCTCTGATATCACCGGCACAGGACAAGTTACATGTTACACAGGACCCTCCTCTGATATCACCTGCACAGCACAAGTTACATGTTACACAGGACCCTCCTCTGATATCACCTTCACAGCACAAGTTACATGTTACACAGGACCCTCCTCTGATATCACCTGCACAGCACAAGTTACATGTTACACAGGACCCTCCTCTGATATCACCTGCACAGGACAAGTTACATGTTACACAGGACCCTTCTCTGATATCACCTGCACAGCACAAGTTACATGTTACACAGGACCCTCCTCTGATATCACCTGCACAGGACAAGTTACATGTTACACAGGACCCTTCTCTGATATCACCTGCACAGGACAAGTTACATGTTACACAGGACCCTCCTCTGATATCACCTGCACAGGACAAGTTACATGTTACACAGGACCCTCCTCTGATATCACCTGCACAGCACAAGTTACATGTTACACAGGACCCTTCTCTAATATCACCTGCACAGGACAAGTTACATGTTACACAGGACCCTTCTCTGATATCACCTGCACAGCACAAGTTACATGTTACACAGGACCCTTCTCTGATATCACCTACACAGCACAAGTTACATGTTACACAGGACCCTTCTCTGATATCACCTGCACAGCACAGGTTACATGTTACACAGGACCCTTCTCTGATATCACCTGCACAGCACAAGTTACATGTTACACAGGACCCTTCTCTGATATCACCTGCACAGCACAAGTTACATGTTACACAGGACCCTTCTCTGATATCACCTGCACAGCACAAGTTACATGTTACACAGGACCCTTCTCTGATATCACCTGCACAGCACAAGTTACATGTTACACAGGACCCTCCTCTGATATCACCTGCACAGCACAAGTTACATGTTACACAGGACCCTTCTCTGATATCACCTGCACAGGACAAGTTACATGTTACACAGGACCCTTCTCTGATATCACCTGCACAGCACAAGTTACATGTTACACAGGACCCTTCTCTGATATCACCTGCACAGCACAAGTTACATGTTACACAGGACCCTTCTCTGATATCACCTGCACAGCACAAGTTACATGTTACACAGGACCCTTCTCTGATATCACCTGCACAGCACAAGTTACATGTTACACAGGACCCTCCTCTGATATCACCTGCACAGCACAAGTTACATGTTACACAGGACCCTTCTCTGATATCACCTGCACAGCACAAGTTACATGTTACACAGGACCCTTCTCTGATATCACCTGCACAGGACAAGTTACATGTTACACAGGACCCTTCTCTGATATCACCTGCACAGCACAAGTTACATGTTACACAGGACCCTCCTCTGATATCACCTGCACAGCACAAGTTACATGTTACACAGGACCCTTCTCTGATATCACCTGCACAGCACAAGTTACATGTTACACAGTACCCTTCTCTGATATCACCTGCACAGCACAAGTCACATGTTACACAGGACCCTCCTCTGATATCACCTGCACAGCACAAGTTACATGTTACACAGGACCCTTCTCTGATATCACCTGCACAGCACAAGTTACATGTTACACAGGACCCTCCTCTGATATCACCTGCACAGCACAAGTTACATGTTACACAGGACCCTCCTCTGATATCTCCTGCACAGCACAAGTTACATGTTACACAGGACCCTCCTCTGATATCACCTGCACAGGACAAGTTACATGTTACACAGGACCCTCCTCTGATATCACCTGCACAGCACAAGTTACATGTTACACAGGACCCTTCTCTGATATCACCTGCACAGCACAAGTTACATGTTACACAGGACCCTTCTCTGATATCACCTGCACAGCACAAGTTACATGTTACACAGGACCCTCCTCTGATATCACCTGCACAGCACAAGTTACATGTTACACAGGACCCTTCTCTGATATCACCTGCACAGGACAAGTTACATGTTACACAGGACCCTTCTCTGATATCACCTGCACAGCACAAGTTACATGTTACACAGTACCCTTCTCTGATATCACCTGCACAGCACAAGTCACATGTTACACAGGACCCTTCTCTGATATCACCTGCACAGCACAAGTCACATGTTACACAGGACCCTCCTCTGATATCACATGCACAGCACAAGTTACATGTTACACAGGACCCTTCTCTGATATCACCTGCACAGCACAAGTTACATGTTACACAGGACCCTTCTCTGATATCACCTGCACAGGACAAGTTACATGTTACACAGGACCCTTCTCTGATATCACCTGCACAGCACAAGTTACATGTTACACAGGACCCTTCTCTGATATCACCTGCACAGCACAAGTCACATGTTACACAGGACCCTTCTCTGATATCACCTGCACAGGACAAGTTACATGTTACACAGGACCCTCCTCTGATATCACCTGCACAGGACAAGTTACATGTTACACAGGACCCTCCTCTGATATCACCTGCACAGCACAAGTTACATGTTACACAGGACCCTTCTCTGATATCACCTGCACAGGACAAGTTACATGTTACACAGGACCCTCCTCTGATATCACCTGCACAGCACAAGTTACATGTTACACAGGACCCTTCTCTGATATCACCTGCACAGCACAAGTTACATGTTACACAGGACCCTCCTCTGATATCACCTGCACAGGACAAGTTACATGTTACACAGGACCCTCCTCTGATATCACCTGCACAGCACAAGTTACATGTTACACAGGACCCTTCTCTGATATCACCTGCACAGCACAAGTTACATGTTACACAGGACCCTTCTCTGATATCACCTGCACAGCACAAGTTACATGTTACACAGGACCCTTCTCTGATATCACCTGCACAGCACAAGTTACATGTTACACAGGACCCTTCTCTGATATCACCTGCACAGCACAAGTTACATGTTACACAGGACCCTTCTCTGATATCACCTGCACAGCACAAGTTACATGTTACACAGGACCCTTCTCTGATATCACCTGCACAGCACAAGTTACATGTTACACAGGACCCTTCTCTGATATCACCTGCACAGCACAAGTTACATGTTACACAGGACCCTTCTCTGATATCACCTGCACAGCACAAGTTACATGTTACACAGGACCCTTCTCTGATATCACCCGCACAGCACAAGTTACATGTTACACAGGACCCTCCTCTGATATCACCTGCACAGGACAAGTTACATGTTACACAGGACCCTTCTCTGATATCACCTGCACAGCACAAGTTACATGTTACACAGGACCCTCCTCTGATATCACCTGCACAGGACAAGTTACATGTTACACAGGACCCTTCTCTGATATCACCTGCACAGGACAAGTTACATGTTACACAGGACCCTCCTCTGATATCACCTGCACAGGACAAGTTACATGTTACACAGGACCCTCCTCTGATATCACCTGCACAGCACAAGTTACATGTTACACAGGACCCTTCTCTAATATCACCTGCACAGGACAAGTTACATGTTACACAGGACCCTTCTCTGATATCACCTGCACAGCACAAGTTACATGTTACACAGGACCCTTCTCTGATATCACCTACACAGCACAAGTTACATGTTACACAGGACCCTTCTCTGATATCACCTGCACAGCACAAGTTACATGTTACACAGGACCCTTCTCTGATATCACCTGCACAGCACAAGTTACATGTTACACAGGACCCTTCTCTGATATCACCTGCACAGCACAAGTTACATGTTACACAGGACCCTTCTCTGATATCACCTGCACAGCACAAGTTACATGTTACACAGGACCCTCCTCTGATATCACCTGCACAGCACAAGTTACATGTTACACAGGACCCTTCTCTGATATCACCTGCACAGGACAAGTTACATGTTACACAGGACCCTTCTCTGATATCACCTGCACAGCACAAGTTACATGTTACACAGGACCCTTCTCTGATATCACCTGCACAGCACAAGTTACATGTTACACAGGACCCTTCTCTGATATCACCTGCACAGCACAAGTTACATGTTACACAGGACCCTTCTCTGATATCACCTGCACAGCACAAGTTACATGTTACACAGGACCCTCCTCTGATATCACCTGCACAGCACAAGTTACATGTTACACAGGACCCTTCTCTGATATCACCTGCACAGCACAAGTTACATGTTACACAGGACCCTTCTCTGATATCACCTGCACAGGACAAGTTACATGTTACACAGGACCCTTCTCTGATATCACCTGCACAGCACAAGTTACATGTTACACAGGACCCTCCTCTGATATCACCTGCACAGCACAAGTTACATGTTACACAGGACCCTTCTCTGATATCACCTGCACAGCACAAGTTACATGTTACACAGTACCCTTCTCTGATATCACCTGCACAGCACAAGTCACATGTTACACAGGACCCTCCTCTGATATCACCTGCACAGCACAAGTTACATGTTACACAGGACCCTTCTCTGATATCACCTGCACAGCACAAGTTACATGTTACACAGGACCCTCCTCTGATATCACCTGCACAGCACAAGTTACATGTTACACAGGACCCTCCTCTGATATCTCCTGCACAGCACAAGTTACATGTTACACAGGACCCTCCTCTGATATCACCTGCACAGGACAAGTTACATGTTACACAGGACCCTCCTCTGATATCACCTGCACAGCACAAGTTACATGTTACACAGGACCCTTCTCTGATATCACCTGCACAGCACAAGTTACATGTTACACAGGACCCTTCTCTGATATCACCTGCACAGCACAAGTTACATGTTACACAGGACCCTCCTCTGATATCACCTGCACAGCACAAGTTACATGTTACACAGGACCCTTCTCTGATATCACCTGCACAGGACAAGTTACATGTTACACAGGACCCTTCTCTGATATCACCTGCACAGCACAAGTTACATGTTACACAGTACCCTTCTCTGATATCACCTGCACAGCACAAGTCACATGTTACACAGGACCCTTCTCTGATATCACCTGCACAGCACAAGTCACATGTTACACAGGACCCTCCTCTGATATCACATGCACAGCACAAGTTACATGTTACACAGGACCCTTCTCTGATATCACCTGCACAGCACAAGTTACATGTTACACAGGACCCTTCTCTGATATCACCTGCACAGGACAAGTTACATGTTACACAGGACCCTTCTCTGATATCACCTGCACAGCACAAGTTACATGTTACACAGGACCCTTCTCTGATATCACCTGCACAGCACAAGTCACATGTTACACAGGACCCTTCTCTGATATCACCTGCACAGGACAAGTTACATGTTACACAGGACCCTCCTCTGATATCACCTGCACAGGACAAGTTACATGTTACACAGGACCCTCCTCTGATATCACCTGCACAGCACAAGTTACATGTTACACAGGACCCTTCTCTGATATCACCTGCACAGGACAAGTTACATGTTACACAGGACCCTCCTCTGATATCACCTGCACAGCACAAGTTACATGTTACACAGGACCCTTCTCTGATATCACCTGCACAGCACAAGTTACATGTTACACAGGACCCTCCTCTGATATCACCTGCACAGGACAAGTTACATGTTACACAGGACCCTCCTCTGATATCACCTGCACAGCACAAGTTACATGTTACACAGGACCCTTCTCTGATATCACCTGCACAGCACAAGTTACATGTTACACAGGACCCTTCTCTGATATCACCTGCACAGCACAAGTTACATGTTACACAGGACCCTTCTCTGATATCACCTGCACAGCACAAGTTACATGTTACACAGGACCCTTCTCTGATATCACCTGCACAGCACAAGTTACATGTTACACAGGACCCTTCTCTGATATCACCTGCACAGCACAAGTTACATGTTACACAGGACCCTTCTCTGATATCACCTGCACAGCACAAGTTACATGTTACACAGGACCCTTCTCTGATATCACCTGCACAGCACAAGTTACATGTTACACAGGACCCTTCTCTGATATCACCTGCACAGCACAAGTTACATGTTACACAGGACCCTTCTCTGATATCACCCGCACAGCACAAGTTACATGTTACACAGGACCCTTCTCTGATATCACCTGCACAGCACAAGTTACATGTTACACAGGACCCTTCTCTGATATCACCTGCACAGGACAAGTTACATGTTACACAGGACCATTCTCTGATATCACCTGCACAGCACAAGTTACATGTTACACAGGACCCTTCTCTGATATCACCTGCACAGGACAAGTTACATGTTACACAGGACCCTTCTCTGATATCACCTGCACAGGACAAGTTACATGTTACACAGGACCCTTCTCTGATATCACCTGCACAGCACAAGTTACATGTTACACAGGACCCTCCTCTGATATCACCTGCACAGGACAAGTTACATGTTACACAGGACCCTCCTCTGATATCACCTGCACAGGGCAAGTTACATGTTACACAGGACCCTTCTCTGATATCACCTGCACAGCACAAGTTACATGTTACACAGGACCCTCCTCTGATATCACCTGCACAGCACAAGTTACATGTTACACAGGACCATTCTCTGATATCACCTGCACAGGACAAGTTACATGTTACACAGGACCCTCCTCTGATATCACCTGCACAGGACAAGTTACATGTTACACAGGACCCTCCTCTGATATCACCTGCACAGAACAAGTTACATGTTACACAGGACCCTTCTCTGATATCACCTGCACAGGACAAGTTACATGTTACACAGGACCCTTCTCTGATATCACCTGCACAGCACAAGTTACATGTTACACAGGACCCTTCTGTGATATCACCTGCACAGGACAAGTTACATGTTACACAGGACCCTCCTCTGATATCACCTGCACAGCACAAGTTACATGTTACACAGGACCCTTCTCTGATATCACCTGCACAGCACAAGTTACATGTTACACAGGACCCTTCTCTGATATCACCTGCACAGGACAAGTTACATGTTACACAGGACCCTTCTCTGATATCACCTGCACAGCACAAGTTACATGTTACACAGGACCCTTCTGTGATATCACCTGCACAGGACAAGTTACATGTTACACAGGACCCTCCTCTGATATCACCTGCACAGCACAAGTTACATGTTACACAGGACCCTTCTCTGATATCACCTGCACAGGACAAGTTACATGTTACACAGGACCATTCTCTGATATCACCTGCACAGCACAAGTTACATGTCACACAGGACCCTTCTCTGATATCACCTGCACAGGACAAGTTACATGTTACACAGGACCCTTCTCTGATATCACCTGCACAGCACAAGTTACATGTTACACAGGACCCTCCTCTGATATCACCTGCACAGCACAAGTTACATGTTACACAGGACCCTTCTCTGATATCACCTGCACAGGACAAGTTACATGTTACACAGGACCCTCCTCTGATATCACCTGCACAGCACAAGTTACATGTTACACAGGACCCTTCTCTGCTATCACATGCACAGGACAAGTTACATGTTACACAGGACCATTCTCTGATATCACCTGCACAGCACAAGTTACATGTTACACAGGACCCTCCTCTGATATCACCCGCACAGGACAAGTTACATGTTACACAGGACCCTCCTCTGATATCACCTGCACAGGACAAGTTACATGTTACACAGGACCATTCTCTGATATCACCTGCACAGCACAAGTTACATGTTACACAGGACCCTCCTCTGATATCACCTGCACAGGACAAGTTACAAGTTACACAGGACCCTTCTCTGATATCACCTGCACAGCACAAGTTACATGTTACACAGGACCCTCCTCTGATATCACCTGCACAGCACAAGTTACATGTTACACAGGACCCTTCTCTGATATCACCTACACAGCACAAGTTACATGTTACACAGGACCCTCCTCTGATATCACCTGCACAGCACAAGTTACATGTTACACAGGACCCTTCTCTGATATCACCTGCACAGGACAAGTTACATGTTACACAGGACCCTTCTCTGATATCACCTGCACAGCACAAGTTACAAGTTACACGGGACCCTCCTCTGATATCACCTGCACAGCACAAGTTACATGTTACACAGGACCCTTCTCTGATATCACCTGCACAGCACAAGTTACATGTTACACAGGACCCTTCTCTGATATCACCTGCACAGGACAAGTTACATGTTACACAGGACCCTCCTCTGATATCACCTGCACAGCACAAGTTACATGTTACACAGGACCCTCCTCTGATATCACCTGCACAGCACAAGTTACATGTTACACAGGACCCTTCTCTGATATCACCTGCACAGCACAAGTTACATGTTACACAGGACCCTTCTCTGATATCACCTGCACAGGACAAGTTACATGTTACACAGGACACTTCTCTGATATCACCTGCACAGCACAAGTTACATGTTACACAGGACCCTCCTCTGATATCACCTGCACAGGACAAGTTACATGTTACACAGGACCCTTCTCTGATATCACCTGCACAGCACAAGTTACATGTTACACAGGACCCTCCTCTGATATCACCTGCACAGCACAAGTTACATGTTACACAGGACCCTTCTCTGATATCACCTGCACAGGACAAGTTACATGTTACACAGGACCCTTCTCTGATATCACCTGCACAGGACAAGTTACAAGTTACACAGGACACTTCTCTGATATCACCTGCACAGCACAAGTTACATGTTACACGGGACCCTCCTCTGATATCACCTGCACAGCACAAGTTACATGTCACACAGGACCCTTCTCTGATATCACCTGCACAGGACAAGTTACATGTTACACAGGACCCTTCTCTGTATTCACCTGCACAGCACAAGTTACAAGTTACACGGGACCCTCCTCTGATATTCACCTGCACAGCACAAGTTACATGTTACACAGGACCCTTCTCTGATATCACCTGCACAGCACAAGTTACATGTTACACTGGACCCTTCTCTGATATCACCTGCACAGCACAAGTTACATGTTACACAGGACCCTTCTCTGATATCACCTGCACAGCACAAGTTACATGTTACACAGGACCCTTCTCTGATATCACCTGCACAGCACAAGTTACATGTTACACAGGAACCTTCTCTGATATCACCTGCACAGCACAAGTTACATGTTACACAGGACCCTCCTCTGATATCACCTGCACAGCACAAGTTACATGTTACACAGGACCCTTCTCTGATATCACCTGCACAGGACAAGTTACATGTTACACAGGACCCTTCTCTGATATCACCTACACAGCACAAGTTACATGTTACACAGGACCCTTCTCTGATATCACCTGCACAGCACAAGTTACATGTTACACTGGACCCTTCTCTGATATCACCTGCACAGCACAAGTTACATGTTACACAGGACCCTTCTCTGATATCACCTGCACAGCACAAGTTACATGTTACACAGGACCCTTCTCTGATATTACCTGCACAGCACAAGTTACATGTTACACAGGACCCTTCTCTGATATCACCTGCACAGGACAAGTTACATGTTACACAGGACCCTTCTCTGATATCACCTGCACAGCACAAGTTACATGTTACACAGGACCCTTCTCTGATATCACCTGCACAGCACAAGTTACATGTTACACAGGACCCTTCTCTGATATCACCTGCACAGCACAAGTTACATGTTACACAGGACCCTCCTCTGATATCACCTGCACAGCACAAGTTACATGTTACACAGGACCCTTCTCTGATATCACCTGCACAGCACAAGTTACATGTTACACAGGACCCTTCTCAGATATCACCTGCACAGCACAAGTTACATGTTACACAGGACCCTTCTCTGATATCACCTGCACAGGACAAGTTACATGTTACACAGGACCCTTCTCTGATATCACCTGCACAGCACAAGTTACATGTTACACAGGACCCTCCTCTGATATCACCTGCACAGCACAAGTTACATGTTACACAGGACCCTCCTCTGATATCACCTGCACAGCACAAGTTACATGTTACACAGGACCCTTCTCTGATATCACCTGCACAGGACAAGTTACATGTTACACAGGACCCTCCTCTGATATCACCTGCACAGCACAAGTTACATGTTACACAGGACCCTCCTCTGATATCACCTGCACAGCACAAGTTACATGTTACACAGGACCCTTCTCTGATATCACCTGCACAGCACAAGTTACATGTTACACAGGACCCTCCTCTGATATCACCTGCACAGGACAAGTTACATGTTACACAGGACCCTTCTCTGATATCACCTGCACAGCACAAGTTACATGTTACACAGGACCCTCCTCTGATATCACCTGCACAGGACAAGTTACATGTTACACAGGACCCTTCTCTGATATCACCTGCACAGCACAAGTTACATGTTACACAGGACCCTCCTCTGATATCACCTGCACAGGACAAGTTACATGTTACACAGGACCCTCCTCTGATATCACCTGCACAGTACAAGTTACATGTTACACAGGACCCTTCTCTGATATCACCTGCACAGGACAAGTTACATGTTACACAGGACCCTTCTCTGATATCACCTGCACAGCACAAGTTACATGTTACACAGGACCCTTCTCTGATATCACCTGCACAGCACAAGTTACATGTTACACAGGACCCTTCTCTGATATCACCTGAACAGGACAAGTTAAATGTTACACAGGACCCTTCTCTGATATCACCTACACAGCACAAGTTACATGTTACACAGGACCCTTCTCTGATATCACCTACACAGCACAAGTTACATGTTACACAGGACCCTCCTCTGATATCACCTGCACAGGACAAGTTACATGTTACACAGGACCCTCCTCTGATATCACCTGCACAGGACAAGTTACATGTTACACAGGACCCTTCTCTGATATCACCTGCACAGCACAAGTTACATGTTACACAGGACCCTTCTCTGATATCACCTGCACAGCACAAGTTACATGTTACACAGGACCCTCCTCTGATATCACCTGCACAGGACAAGTTACATGTTACACAGGACCCTTCTCTGATATCACCTGCACAGCACAAGTTACATGTTACACAGGACCCTCCTCTGATATCACCTGCACAGCACAAGTTACATGTTACACAGGACCCTTCTCTGATATCACCTGCACAGGACAAGTTACATGTTACACAGGACCCTTCTCTGATATCACCTGCACAGCACAAGTTACATGTTACACAGGACCCTTCTCTGATATCACCCGCACAGCACAAGTTACATGTTACACAGGACCCTTCTCTGATATCACCTGCACAGCACAAGTTACATGTTACACAGGACCCTCCTCTGATATCACCTGCACAGCACAAGTTACATGTTACACAGGACCCTTCTCTGATATCACCTGCACAGGACAAGTTACATGTTACACAGGACCCTTCTCTGATATCACCTGCACAGGACAAGTTACATGTTACACAGGACCCTCCTCTGATATCACCTGCACAGCACAAGTTACATGTTACACAGGACCCTTCTCTGATATCACCTGCACAGGACAAGTTACATGTTACACAGGACCCTCCTCTGATATCACCTGCACAGCACAAGTTACATGTTACACAGGACCCTTCTCTGATATCACCTGCACAGCACAAGTTACATGTTACACAGGACCCTTCTCTGATATCACCTGTACAGCACAAGTTACATGTTACACAGGACCCTTCTCTGATATCACCTGCACAGCACAAGTTACATGTTACACAGGACCCTCCTCTGATATCACCTGCACAGCACAAGTTACATGTTACACAGGACCCTCCTCTGATATCACCTGCACAGGACAAGTTACATGTTACACAGGACCCTTCTCTGATATCACCTGCACAGGACAAGTTACATGTTACACAGGACCCTTCTCTGATATCACCTGCACAGGACAAGTTACATGTTACACAGGACCCTTCTCTGATATCACCTGCACAGGACAAGTTACATGTTACACAGGACCCTTCTCTGATATCACCCGCACAGCACAAGTTACATGTTACACAGGACCCTTCTCTGATATCACCCGCACTGCACAAGTTACATGTTACACAGGACCCTTCTCTGATATCACCTGCACAGCACAAGTTACATGTTACACAGGACCCTCCTCTGATATCACCTGCACAGCACAAGTTACATGTTACACAGGACCCTCCTCTGATATCACCTGCACAGGACAAGTTACATGTTACACAGGACCCTCCTCTGATATCACCTGCACAGGACAAGTTACATGTTACACAGGACCCTTCTCTGATATCACCTGCACAGGACAAGTTACATGTTACACAGGACCCTCCTCTGATATCACCTGCACAGCACAAGTTACATGTTACACAGGACCCTTCTCTGATATCACCTGCACAGCACAAGTTACATGTTACACAGGACCCTTCTCTGATATCACCTGCACAGGACAAGTTACATGTTACACAGGACCCTTCTCTGATATCACCTGCACAGCACAAGTTACATGTTACACAGGACCCTTCTCTGATATCACCTGCACAGCACAAGTTACATGTTACACAGGACCCTTCTCTGATATCACCTGCACAGCACAAGTTACATGTTACACAGGACCCTTCTCTGATATCACCTGCACAGCACAAGTTACATGTTACACAGGACCCTTCTCTGATATCACCTGCACAGCACAAGTCACATGTTACACAGGACCCTCCTCTGATATCACCTGCACAGCACAAGTTACATGTTACACAGGACCCTCCTCTGATATCACCTGCACAGGACAAGTTACATGTTACACAGGACCCTTCTCTGATATCACCTGCACAGCACAAGTTACATGTTACACAGGACCCTTCTCTGATATCACCTGCACAGCACAAGTCACATGTTACACAGGACCCTCCTCTGATATCACCTGCACAGCACAAGTTACATGTTACACAGGACCCTCCTCTGATATCACCTGCACAGGACAAGTTACATGTTACACAGGACCCTTCTCTGATATCACCTGCACAGCACAAGTTACATGTCACACAGGACCCTTCTCTGATATCACCTGCACAGCACAAGTTACATGTTACACAGGACCCTTCTCTGATATCACCTGCACAGCACAAGTTACATGTTACACAGGACCCTTCTCTGATATCACCTGCACAGGACAAGTTACATGTTACACAGGACCCTTCTCTGATATCACCGGCACAGGACAAGTTACATGTTACACAGGACCCTCCTCTGATATCACCTGCACAGCACAAGTTACATGTTACACAGGACCCTTCTCTGATATCACCTGCACAGCACAAGTTACATGTTACACAGGACCCTCCTCTGATATCACCTGCACAGGACAAGTTACATGTTACACAGGACCCTTCTCTGATATCACCTGCACAGGACAAGTTACATGTTACACAGGACCCTTCTCTGATATCACCTGCACAGGACAAGTTACATGTTACACAGGACCCTTCTCTGATATCACCTGCACAGGACAAGTTACATGTTACACAGGACCCTTCTCTGATATCACCCGCACAGCACAAGTTACATGTTACACAGGACCCTTCTCTGATATCACCCGCACTGCACAAGTTACATGTTACACAGGACCCTTCTCTGATATCACCTGCACAGCACAAGTTACATGTTACACAGGACCCTCCTCTGATATCACCTGCACAGCACAAGTTACATGTTACACAGGACCCTTCTCTGATATCACCTGCACAGGACAAGTTACATGTTACACAGGACCCTACTCTGATATCACCTGCACAGGACAAGTTACATGTTACACAGGACCATTCTCTGATATCACCTGCACAGCACAAGTTACATGTCACACAGGACCCTCCTCTGATATCACCTGCACAGCACAAGTTACATGTTACACAGGACCCTTCTCTGATATCACCTGCACAGCACAAGTTACATGTTACACAGGACCCTACTCTGATATCACCTGCACAGGACAAGTTACATGTTACACAGGACCATTCTCTGATATCACCTGCACAGCACAAGTTACATGTTACACAGGACCCTCCTCTGATATCACCTGCACAGGACAAGTTACAAGTTACACAGGACCCTCCTCTGATATCACCTGCACAGGACAAGTTACATGTTACACAGGACCCTCCTCTGATATCACCTGCACAGCACAAGTTACATGTTACACAGGACGCTCCTCTGATATCACCTGCACAGCACAAGTTACATGTTACACAGGACCCTCCTCTGATATCACCTGCACAGGACAAGTTACATGTTACACAGGACCCTTCTCTGATATCACCTGTACAGGACAAGTTACATGTTACACAGGACCCTCCTCTGATATCACCTGCACAGCACAAGTTACATGTTACACAGGACCCTCCTCTGATATCACCTGCACAGCACAAGTTACATGTTACATAGGACCCTTCTCTGATATCACCTGCACAGCACAAGTTACATGTTACACAGGACCCTTCTCTGATCTCACCTGCACAGGACAAGTTACATGTTACACAGGACCCTCCTCTGATATCACCTGCACAGGACAAGTTACATGTTACACAGGACCCTTCTCTGATATCACCTGCACAGCACAAGTTACATGTTACACAGGACCCTTCTCTGATATCACCTGCACAGAACAAGTTACATGTTACACAGGACCCTTCTCTGATATCACCTGCACAGCACAAGTTACATGTTACACAGGACCCTTCTCTGATATCACCTGCACAGCACAAGTTACATGTTACACAGGACCCTTCTCTGATATCACCTGCACAGCACAAGTTACATGTTACACAGGACCCTCCTCTGATATCACCTGCACAGCACAAGTTACATGTTACACAGGACCCTTCTCTGATATCACCTGCACAGGACAAGTTACATGTTACACAGGACCCTTCTCTGATATCACCTGCACAGGACAAGTTACAAGTTACACAGGACACTTCTCTGATATCACCTGCACAGCACAAGTTACATGTTACACAGGACCCTCCTCTGATATCACCTGCACAGCACAAGTTACATGTTACACAGGACCCTTCTCTGATATCACCTGCACAACACAAGTTACATGTTACACAGGACCCTTCTCTGATATCACCTGCACAGCACAAGTTACATGTTACACAGGACCCTTCTCTGATATCACCTGCACAGGACAAGTTACATGTTACACAGGACCCTCCTCTGATATCACCTGCACAGGACAAGTTACATGTTACACAGGACCCTTCTCTGATATCACCTGCACAGCACAAGTTACATGTTACACAGGACCCTTCTCTGATATCACCTGCACAGCACAAGTTACATGTTACACAGGACCCTTCTCTGATATCACCTGCACAGCACAAGTTACATGTTACACAGGACCCTTCTCTGATATCACCTGCACAGGACAAGTTACATGTTACACAGGACCCTTCTCTGATATCACCTGCACAGGACAAGTTACATGTTACACAGGACCCTCCTCTGATATCACCTGCACAGGACAAGTTACATGTTACACAGGACCCTTCTCTGATATCACCTGCACAGCACAAGTTACATGTTACACAGGACCCTTCTCTGATATCACCTGCACAGCACAAGTTACATGTTACACAGGACCCTCCTCTGATATCACCTGCACAGCACAAGTTACATGTTACACAGGACCCTCCTCTGATATCACCTGCACAGCACAAGTTACATGTTACACAGGACCCTTCTCTGATATCACCTGCACAGGACAAGTTACATGTTACATAGGACCCTTCTCTGATATCACCTGCACAGGACAAGTTACATGTTACACAGGACCCTTCTCTGATATCACCTGCACAGGACAAGTTACATGTTACACAGGACCCTTCTCTGATATCACCTGCACAGGACAAGTTACATGTTACACAGGACCCTTCTCTGATATCACCTGCACAGTACAAGTTACATGTTACACAGGACCCTTCTCTGATATCACCTGCACAGGACAAGTTACATGTTACACAGGACCCTTCTCTGATATCACCTGCACAGCACAAGTTACATGTTACACAGGACCCTCCTCTGATATCACCTGCACAGCACAAGTTACATGTTACACAGGACCCTTCTCTGATATCACCTGCACAGCACAAGTTACATGTTACACAGGACCCTTCTCTGATATCACCTGCACAGCACAAGTTACATGTTACACAGGACCATTCTCTGATATCACCTGCACAGCACAAGTTACATGTCACACAGGACCCTCCTCTGATATCACCTGCACAGCACAAGTTACATGTTACACAGGACCCTTCTCTGATATCACCTGCACAGCACAAGTTACATGTTACACAGGACCCTTCTCTGATATCACCTGCACAGCACAAGTTACATGTTACACAGGACCCTTCTCTGATATCACCTGCACAGCACAAGTTACATGTCACACAGGACCCTTCTCTGATATCACCTGCACAGGACAAGTTACATGTTACACAGGACCCTTCTCTGATATCACCTGCACAGCACAAGTTACATGTTACACAGGACCCTCCTCTGATATCACCTGCACAGCACAAGTTACATGTTACACAGGACCCTCCTCTGATATCACCTGCACAGCACAAGTTACATGTTACACAGGACCCTTCTCTGATATCACCTGCACAGAACAAGTTACATGTTACACAGGACCCTTCTCTGATATCACCTGCACAGCACAAGTTACATGTTACACAGGACCCTTCTCTGATATCACCTGCACAGGACAAGTTACATGTTACACAGGACCCTTCTCTGATATCACCTGCACAGCACAAGTTACATGTTACACAGGACCCTCCTCTGATATCACCTGCACAGGACAAGTTACATGTTACACAGGACCCTTCTCTGATATCACCTGCACAGCACAAGTTACATGTTACACAGGACCCTTCTCTGATATCACCTGCACAGGACAAGTTACATGTTATACAGGACCATCCTCTGATATCACCTGCACAGGACAAGTTACATGTTACACAGGACCCTTCTCTGATATCACCTGCACAGCACAAGTTACATGTTACACAGGACCCTTCTCTGATATCACCTGCACAGCACAAGTTACATGTTACACAGGACCCTCCTCTGATATCACCTGCACAGGACAAGTTACATGTTACACAGGACCCTTCTCTGATATCACCTGCACAGCACAAGTTACATGTTACACAGGACCCTCCTCTGATATCACCTGCACAGGACAAGTTACATGTTACACAGGACCCTCCTCTGATATCACCTGCACAGGACAAGTTACATGTTACACAGGACCCTTCTCTGATATCACCTGCACAGCACAAGTTACATGTTACACAGGACCCTCCTCTGATATCACCTGCACAGCACAAGTTACATGTTACACAGGACCCTTCTCTGATATCACCTGCACAGGACAAGTTACATGTTACACAGGACCCTTCTCTGATATCACCCGCACAGCACAAGTTACATGTTACACAGGACCCTCCTCTGATATCACCTGCACAGGACAAGTTACATGTTACACAGGACCCTTCTCTGATATCACCTGCACAGCACAAGTTACATGTTACACAGGACCCTTCTCTGATATCACCTGCACAGGACAAGTTACAAGTTACACAGGACACTTCTCTGATATCACCTGCACAGCACAAGTTACATGTTACACAGGACCCTCCTCTGATATCACCTGCACAGCACAAGTTACATGTTACACAGGACCCTTCTCTGATATCACCTGCACAGCACAAGTTACATGTTACACAGGACCCTCCTCTGATATCACCTGCACAGCACAAGTTACATGTTACACAGGACCCCTCCTCTGATATCACCTGCACAGCACAAGTTACATGTTACACAGGACCCTTCTCTGATATCACCTGCACAGGACAAGTTACATGTTACACAGGACCCTCCTCTGATATCACCTGCACAGGACAAGTTACATGTTACACAGGACCCTTCTCTGATATCACCTGCACAGCACAAGTTACATGTTACACAGGACCCTTCTCTGATATCACCTGCACAGCACAAGTTACATGTTACACAGGACCCTTCTCTGATATCACCTGCACAGCACAAGTTACATGTTACACAGGACCCTTCTCTGATATCACCTGCACAGCACAAGTTACATGTTACACAGGACCCTTCTCTGATATCACCTGCACAGGACAAGTTACATGTTACACAGGACCCTTCTCTGATATCACCTGCACAGCACAAGTTACATGTTACACAGGACCCTCCTCTGATATCACCTGCACAGCATAAGTTACATGTTACACAGGACCCTCCTCTGATATCACCTGCACAGGACAAGTTACATGTTACACAGGACCCTCCTCTGATATCACCTGCACAGCACAAGTTACATGTTACACAGGACCCTTCTCTGATATCACCTGCACAGGACAAGTTACATGTTACACAGGACCCTTCTCTGATATCACCTGCACAGCACAAGTTACATGTTACACAGGACCCTCCTCTGATATCACCTGCACAGCACAAGTTACATGTTACACAGGACCCTTCTCTGATATCACCTGCACAGCACAAGTTACATGTTACACAGGACCCTCCTCTGATATCACCTGCACAGGACAAGTTACATGTTACACAGGACCCTTCTCTGATATCACCTGCACAGGACAAGTTACATGTTACACAGGACCCTTCTCTGATATCACCTGCACAGCACAAGTTACATGTTACACAGGACCCTCCTCTGATATCACCTGCACAGCACAAGTTACATGTTACACAGGACCCTTCTCTGATATCACCTGCACAGCACAAGTTACATGTTACACAGGACCCTCCTCTGATATCACCTGCACAGGACAAGTTACATGTTACACAGGACCCTTCTCTGATATCACCTGCACAGCACAAGTTACATGTTACACAGGACCCTTCTCTGATATCACCTGCACAGCACAAGTTACATGTTACACAGGACCCTTCTCTGATATCACCTGCACAGCACAAGTTACATGTTACACAGGACCCTTCTCAGATATCACCTGCACAGGACAAGTTACATGTTACACAAGGACCCTTCTCTGATATCACCTGCACAGCACAAGTTACATGTTACACAGGACCCTCCTCTGATATCACCTGCACAGCACAAGTTACATGTTACACAGGACCCTTCTCTGATATCACCTGCACAGCACAAGTTACATGTTACACAGGACCCTCCTCTGATATCACCTGCACAGCACAAGTTACATGTTACACAGGACCCTTCTCTGATATCAACTGCACAGCACAAGTTACATGTTACACAGGACCCTCCTCTGATATCACCTGCACAGGACAAGTTACATGTTACACAGGACCCTCCTCTGATATCACCTGCACAGGACAAGTTACATGTTACACAGGACCCTCCTCTGATATCACCTGCACAGGACAAGTTACATGTTACACAGGACCCTTCTCTGATATCACCTGCACAGGACAAGTTACATGTTACACAGGACCCTCCTCTGATATCACCTGCACAGGACAAGTTACATGTTACACAGGACCCTTCTCTGAGATCACCTGCACAGCACAAGTTACATGTTACACAGGACCCTTCTCTGATATCACCTGCACAGGACAAGTTACATGTTACACAGGACCCTTCTCTGATATCACCTGCACAGCACAAGTTACATGTTACACAGGACCCTTCTCTGATATCACCTGCACAGGACAAGTTACATGTTACACAGGACCCTCCTCTGATATCACCTGCACAGCACAAGTTACATGTTACACAGGACCCTCCTCTGATATCACCTGCACAGCACAAGTTACATGTTACACATGACTTAAGGTATGTTTGATGCTTCCGCTATCTACGACCTTACACCCCAAACCCCAATAAGAGACCACACATGAATTTTGGTGTAAAGGCCACAGCAGCCATTTATTAAACACACCTTTTTTCTGAAAAAGAGCATAACCATAAACACATCATAACTCCATGATAACATCCTGCTCTATTTCCCAACTCCAGATAAAGGATCCTTGAAGGCACTTCAATCATTAAACTCCATCGTTTCCTTATTAGGTCTGGACCCCTTACCCTACAGCCGTTCTGCACCTGACCCGAGGGCACCAACCATGTCCAAGACCTCTCTCTCCCTTCCTGGGGACCCTGCCCATCAGGAATATATATGAGCTGGGTAACCACTCCCCAGCCCCTCCAATACTATCCCGGGTTAAACGCCCCGAGTTCTCTTGCAACAATCTCCATTGTTGCTTCTCCTTCTCATTCCGTGCCTCCAAAGACCCCTCCTCCTACCGCCATTGCTACTGTGACAAAACAAAACCCCAACCGACAAATTCCCATAAACAGGAGAAAATACTGGGAGGGCGGGCGGGACAAAAATTTCTCCTGTTGTCCAGCGGGAAAGAGGGCTGCCTCTTCCCCGCATGGACTTATATACTTTATTCTCCACCCACCACATATAGATACATTTTGCCCCATGCCCCCTTTCACATAACCCTCCCATCCCTATAAATATAGCCTAAAACATAATACCTAGAACATAATAGCCTAGAACTCCCAAACACCTAGTCATGCGCTTGCTTCATTACGGCTGCGCCTACATTACGCTGGGCTTACTTGACTTAAGGTATGTTTGATGCTTCCGCTATCTACGACCTTACACCCCAAACCCCAATAAGAGACCACACATGAATTTTGGTGTAAAGGCCACAGCAGCCATTTATTAAACACACCTTTTTTCTGAAAAAGAGCATAACCATAAACACATCATAACTCCATGATAACATCCTGCTCTATTTCCCAACTCCAGATAAAGGATCCTTGAAGGCACTTCAATCATTAAACTCCATCGTTTCCTTATTAGGTCTGGACCCCTTACCCTACAGCCGTTCTGCACCTGACCCGAGGGCACCAACCATGTCCAAGACCTCTCTCTCCCTTCCTGGGGACCCTGCCCATCAGGAATATATATGAGCTGGGTAACCACTCCCCAGCCCCTCCAATACTATCCCGGGTTAAACGCCCCGAGTTCTCTTGCAACAATCTCCATTGTTGCTTCTCCTTCTCATTCCGTGCCTCCAAAGACCCCTCCTCCTACCGCCACGACAATCATGTGTGACCCCTTACACATGATTGTCCCTCCACAACTGCAGGGCTTTCTCCATGCCCTCCTTAATGTCCAAGGTCCACATATCCAGACCCACCTCGTTTAGATGAACACCATCCGCCCTGAGGAAACCTACCTCTCTACCCTCCAACTCCTTATGCCGCACCACAACACCGCCATTGCGTGCCACAAACCTGCCAACTACCTTGTTGACCTTTGCTCGCGCTTTGTTTAAGCTATGTACGGAACGTGCCTGCCGCCACACCTTGCGAGCCACAATATCAGACCATACAATAACCACTCCTGGGAACGCCGACCACAACCGCAAAAGGTCAATCTTCACATCCCTCACTAAATCCCTGGACGACCGAATGCCCAAATCATTGCCGCCAAGGTGCACCACTAAGATATCCGGCGCCCTGTCCAATCCCGCATAAAATTGTACCTCTGGTAACAGCCTACACCACAGCATGCCCCGCAGGCCCAACCATCTGACCTGCACTTCTGCGTGATCCATGCCCAACTGCCGTCCGGCCGGACGAACATCAGCACGCACACCTCCCCAGTGTACGTAGGAGTGCCCCATGATCCAAATCAAGCAGGGACCTGCACCTAAAACAACACAAAACAACAACGTAACTACTCCATATCCACCTCCAGCACATCTTATCTCCACCGCCTCAAAGCAAGTGAGGCCGCACATACAACCTGTATCTGTCTGACTCCCACCTACCAATCTTCTTAACCATCGCCGGGGATAAACCCCACCGAGCTGCTTCCGTAGCTGCGCCAATTCTAAAGGAATGAGAGCTAAAACCTGCTCCACCTCTGCCGGACAACAGGATACATTTTTTGAACACCTGTGAAAACTGGAATTTTGACAGAGACAGCCCGTCTGCATGAACCAACAAGGATGCCGGGCCCTCAGGCCTCACCGCAACAAACTCCCGAAAACAGTGGACCGGGCACACCCGCGACCCTGGTAACTCATACAAGCGCACCACAAAACCTCTCCCCTCCTGATCTGTCTTAGATCTACGGAGCAAACAAGAAAGGCAGGAGCCATCCAAATCCACATCAGCATACAATAAACCCCCTGCCACACTCTTACTGGCCGACACCAACTCCGATATCCGGAACGCCCCAAAGAAAGCCAAAGAAAAGGCCAGTGTAAATAGCCGCACTTCAAATGCTGAAACACAAACCTCCCTCAACAATTCACAAATCGCTACCAACAGCTCAAATGACACCGGCTTCCTGAGATCCCTAACTGCGGAACCCCTCCTGAAACCCTTCATTGCCTGCCGCACCAGAAAGGACTTAGTCACGTCCTCCTCACCTTTCTTCTTAAACCAAAAAGCCAAGGCCGACAAACTGCGAGCGACCATTGCTGCAGACGACCCCTCACTGTACGCATTTCCTATAAAATACAGCAAACACGCCTGCCGATCTGCAATACCTGCCTGCGCATTTTCCAACAACGTCTCCCATACCTGCCACACCGCACTGTACCTCTGCCACGTGACCACACTAACCGACCTTTCCACAAGCGACATCGCCATTGTCACACCACCTTCCACAGATGCTCTGGACACGGCAGGCCATGAGACTCCGCCCCCGGCGCCAGCAGACGAAACCTGTCCCACTGTTGACGAGAAAGGGAATCAGCCACCGAATTCAGCACCCCAGGAATATGCACTGCCACAAAATGCGCATTTAACATCAAACCTCTCAAAACTAAATGTCGCAATAGCCGCACGACTGGCGGAGAATTAGCCGTCTGGGCATTAACAGCCTGAACGACACCTAGATTGTCACATACGAAACGCACTCTCCGGTCCCGCAGACAATCCCCCCACAACTCCGCAGCCACCACAATCGGGAACAATTCCAGCAGAGCCAAGTTACGGACAAAACCACATTCATGCCATGTATCAGGCCAAACTCCTGCACACCACTGCCCCTGGAAATAAGCCCCAAATCCGCATGCACCTGATGCATCAGTATACAGCTCCAAGTCCACACTAGACACCGGCTGATACATGAGCACCGACCGCCCATTATAGGTCTGCAAAAACTCCCCCCACACCAACAAGTCAGCTTTCAACTCCGCCGACAACCTAATGAAATGATGAGGGGAATGCACCCCTGCGGTAGCACTCGCCAATCGCCTGCAAAACACCCGCCCCATGGGCATAATCCTACAAGCAAAATTCAAATGCCCCAACAAGGATTGCAAGTCCCGCAATTGTATCTTCTTCCTGCGCAGCGCACTCGCCACCAACTCTCTCATCTCCAGCAACTTATCATCAGGCAAGCGACACTCCATATTATCTGAATCAATCATGATTCCCAAAAACTTAATGACCGTCGTGGGTCCCTCAGTTTTCTCAGGCGCCAAAGGTACCCCAAAATCCATTGCCACTCTCTCCATAGTGTGTAGCAATCCTGCACACACATAGGTACCCGGCGGCCCGATAAACAGGAAATCATCCAGATAATGCAGCGCAGATTGCACCTGCGCCTCCCGACGGACCACCCACTCCAAAAACGTGCTAAACATCTCAAAATAAGCGCATGAAATGGAGCAGCCCATCGGGAGGCAACAATCCACAAAATATTCCTCCTGCCAATAACATCCCAGCAAACAAAAACTATCCGGATGCACCGGCAATAAACGAAAAGCGGCCTCAATGTCAGTTTTCGCTAACAGAGAGCCCTTCCCGTATTTCCGAACCCAAACAACCGCCGCATCAAAGTTAGTGTAACTGACCGCGCACAGGGCCGGATCAATGCCGTCATTCACCGACTCGCCTTCCGGATAAGACAAGTGATGAATAAGGCGGAATTTATTCACCTCCTTTTTTGGAACCAAACCTAACGGGGAAACACGCAAATTCTGAACAGGCGGGGAGGAAAACGGCCCCGCCATGCGGCCCAAAGCCACCTCCTTCAGCAGCTTATCCGTAACCAGATCAGGCCGCGCCAAAGCAGACGACAAATTACGGACTACCCCGTCACGTCCAACCGACGTACAAGGAATCCGAAAACCTTCTGAAAATCCTAACCACAACAAATACGCCACTTTCTTATTTGGATAGCCCCTTAAAAACGGGAGCATCCTTTCCACCCTCACCGGCGTCGCCCCTCTTCTGCTCAGCATCTCCCTGCCTGCCCTTATGCTTCTTGAAGCATCTGGACAAACCATGGGCGCCTCCGCAACCGGAGCACTCGTGCTTGTACCTACAATCTGGGCCGAACTTGCAATGCCCCTCATTATACTGCCAGCAACACCCCTTTCCTGAGGATCCTGACCGACCCGCTGCTGACCCCTGACCGCCGGCCGCATCACGAAAGGGCTGCTGCCCCTGTTTTGGCGCAGACATCAGACGCATCCATAAACTGATATCCTTGTGATCCCATCGCAACGACGGGCGCACCGACTTCCGCTGACGAAACTGTTCGTCATACCGCAACCACGCATTACCACCGTATACACGATACGCCTCCCCTACCGAATCCATATAACAGAA
Organism: Rhinoderma darwinii; assembly: GCF_050947455.1. NCBI lineage: Eukaryota > Metazoa > Chordata > Amphibia > Anura > Rhinodermatidae > Rhinoderma > Rhinoderma darwinii. The sequence goes on from NW_027464229.1 coordinate 170,970, forward strand.
TAACGCCGAACAGTTCTCCGGCGCCTTCTCACCCACCACACTAGCCAAGATAGCGAAGGCCTGCAGCCAATTCGCAAAAGTCCGTGGAATCAAACGATACCGCCGCCGCTCCTCCTCCTCCTTCTTACTTTCATCCGGTTTCCACCGGTCCAAATTAAACTTCTCTAACGGCAGCAAAGAAAAAATCTCAACATATTCATCTTTCCATATCTTTTCCCTAATCTCCACCTTCAAATGTGCCCCCAGCGGGCCCTCAAAACACACATAAACCTCACCTTTAGCGGCGTCAGCCAAACGCACATCCTCCACCACCTTCTTAGCTGTACTAGCCGCCTCGTCAACTGCTTTTCCCACAGCCACTACGGCACCCACAACCGGCGCCACTTCACTAACACCCGCAATCACTGCCGCAGCTGCACCAGAAATCGCCTCATTAGCAACTGCACTCCCTGCCGCACTAGCAGACGCCTCACTAGCAGCGCCCCATACCCTCGCTGGCGACTGCTCTACGCCTGGCACAATTCTCATAAAATACTCCTGCATCCCTCTAAACAACAATTGCATCTGTGACATTGACAATATCCCCCCCACATCCCCCCCACACATCCCCGGCACCACATCAGTGGTAGACTCACCCGTACGTCCCTGAGGTGACCTCCCAGCGGACGCGTCCATCACTCCAGATAATCCAGGCGTCGGTCGTGACGATCCTAGGGAGTGGTGCTCCTGCACCCCACGCTCCCCGTAGCTCCCCGCACTTCCAGTCGCTGCTGCTCTAGGCTCCGCGGAATGCGGCCCGTCCACGATCCTGCCACCCCCTGGTGGCGTGGCATATTCAGAACGACAGCCCTGCCGATCCAGTCCTTCTGCAGGGCTGTCAAAATAAAATCTTCTTGTAGTCGTCGCTGCCTGTATAGCAGACCGCTGCCCCCCCTCGTCCGGATGGGGCCCGGCGTCATTCCAAGAAGTTGCCCGGGTACCTCCGGTCGCTGTCGCCGCCGCACGCCTCCCTGCTCCTGCAGGAGGCGATCTCGCTCCCCATCTAGATGCCGCCCGCCTCTTCCTGCGGGTCGGCGCTGGTGTCCTGATGTCTGTCCGCTGAGCTCCTCCGGCACCTGGAGCATCGGCGCCGGAGAAAGCCGTCACTTCCGGACCTGCGCGCGCATCCGGCCCCGCACGCACATCCGGTCCTGTGCGCGCATCCGGTCTTGCGCGCGCATCCGGTCCCGCCTCCACTTCCGGCGTTGTTGTTGAAGACAGGAGGGAGGAAGATGGCCGCCGCGGCCCCCCCCCTCCTGTCACCTCCGGTCTCGCCCGCCTGATGGGATTCCTCCCAGACCTCCGTGGACCGACGCCAGGGTGCAGCTCCGGACCAGCAGGAGGAGGAGGGTCCCTGGAGGGGCTCCCTCGGCGCCGACCAGACCGAGGCGTCTCTGCAGATGAAGGCCTCTCCTGAGGCCTGGAACGCCTGCTGCTGCGTCCCTCACTCTCCTCTCCAGCCGCTGGAACCGGAGGAAGAGCCCCGGCAATCAGCGCATCCAGCCATCCCACGCCGTGCTGCATCGCTGCATCGCGGATCCTGGCCATCGTTGTCTCCATCGCCGCTTCCATCAGGTAAGTAGAAATATTAATCTGTATATTTGTCTTTTAAATATAATAACAGGACAAAAATTTCTCCTGTTGTCCAGCGGGAAAGAGGGCTGCCTCTTCCCCGCATGGACTTATATACTTTATTCTCCACCCACCACATATAGATACATTTTGCCCCATGCCCCCTTTCACATAACCCTCCCATCCCTATAAATATAGCCTAAAACATAATACCTAGAACATAATAGCCTAGAACTCCCAAACACCTAGTCATGCGCTTGCTTCATTACGGCTGCGCCTACATTACGCTGGGCTTACTGGACCCTTCTCTGATATCACCTGCACAGCACAAGTTACATGTTACACAGGACCCTCCTCTGATATCACCTGCACAGGACAAGTTACATGTTACACAGGACCCTTCTCTGATATCACCTGCACAGGACAAGTTACATGTTACACAGGACCCTTCTCTGATATCACCTGCACAGCACAAGTTACATGTTACACAGGACCCTTCTCTGATATCACCTGCACAGGACAAGTTACATGTTACACAGGACCCTTCTCTGATATCACCTGCACAGCACAAGTTACATGTTACACAGGACCCTTCTCTGATATCACCTGCACAGGACAAGTTACATGTTACACAGGACCCTCCTCTGATATCACCTGCACAGCACAAGTTACATGTTACACAGGACCCTTCTCTGATATCACCTACACAGCACAAGTTACATGTTACACAGGACCCTCCTCTGATATCACCTGCACAGCACAAGTTACATGTTACACAGGACCCTTCTCTGATATCACCTGCACAGCACAAGTTACATGTTACACAGGACCCTTCTCTGATATCACCTGCACAGGACAAGTTAAATGTTACACAGGACCCTTCTCTGATATCACCTGCACAGCACAAGTTACATGTTACACAGGACCCTTCTCTGATATCACCTACACAGCACAAGTTACATGTTACACAGGACCCTTCTCTGATATCACCTGCACAGCACAAGTTACATGTTACACAGGACCCTCCTCTGATATCACCTGCACAGGACAAGTTACATGTTACACAGGACCCTTCTCTGATATCACCTGCACAGCACAAGTTACATGTTACACAGGACCCTCCTCTGATATCACCTGCACAGCACAAGTTACATGTTACACAGGACCCTCCTCTGATATCACCTGCACAGCACAAGTTACATGTTACACAGGACCCTTCTCTGATATCACCTGCACAGGACAAGTTACATGTTACACAGGACCCTCCTCTGATATCACCTGCACAGCACAAGTTACATGTTACACAGGACCCTTCTCTGATATCACCTGCACAGCACAAGTTACATGTTACACAGGACCCTCCTCTGATATCACCTGCACAGGACAAGTTACATGTTACACAGGACCCTTCTCTGATATCACCTGCACAGCACAAGTTACATGTTACACAGGACCCTTCTCTGAGATCACCTGCACAGCACAAGTTACATGTTACACAGGACCCTCCTCTGATATCACCTGCACAGCACAAGTTACATGTTACACAGGACCCTCCTCTGATATCACCTGCACAGCACAAGTTACATGTTACACAGGACCCTTCTCTGATATCACCTGCACAGCACAAGTTACATGTTACACAGGACCCTCCTCTGATATCACCTGCACAGCACAAGTTACATGTTACACAGGACCCTCCTCTGATATCACCTGCACAGCACAAGTTACATGTTACACAGGACCCTTCTCTGATATCACCTGCACAGCACAAGTTACATGTTACACAGGACCCTTCTCTGATATCACCTGCACAGCACAAGTTACATGTTACACAGGACCCTCCTCTGATATCACCTGCACAGCACAAGTTACATGTTACACAGGACCCTTCTCTGATATCACCTGCACAGCACAAGTTACATGTTACACAGGACCCTCCTCTGATATCACCTGCACAGCACAAGTTACATGTCACACAGGACCCTTCTCTGATATCACCTGCACAGGACAAGTTACATGTTACACAGGACCCTTCTCTGATATCACCTGCACAGGACAAGTTACATGTTACACAGGACCCTTCTCTGATATCACCCGCACAGCACAAGTTACATGTTACACAGGACCCTCCTCTGATATCACCTGCACAGCACAAGTTACATGTTACACAGGACGCTTCTCTGATATCACCTGCACAGGACAAGTTACATGTTACACAGGACCCTTCTCTGATATCACCTGCACAGCACAAGTTACATGTTACACAGGACCCTCCTCTGATATCACCTGCACAGCACAAGTTACATGTTACACAGGACCCTTCTCTGATATCACCTGCACAGGACAAGTTACATGTTACACAGGACCCTTCTCTGATATCACCTGCACAGGACAAGTTACAAGTTACACAGGACACTTCTCTGATATCACCTGCACAGCACAAGTTACATGTTACACAGGACCCTCCTCTGATATCACCTGCACAGCACAAGTTACATGTCACACAGGACCCTTCTCTGATATCACCTGCACAGGACAAGTTACATGTTACACAGGACCCTTCTCTGATATCACCTGCACAGCACAAGTTACAAGTTACACGGGACCCTCCTCTGATATCACCTGCACAGCACAAGTTACATGTTACACAGGACCCTTCTCTGATATCACCTGCACAGCACAAGTTACATGTTACACAGGACCCTTCTCTGATATCACCTGCACAGCACAAGTTACATGTTACACAGGACCCTTCTCTGATATCACCTGCACAGCACAAGTTACATGTTACACAGGACCCTTCTCTGATATCACCTGCACAGCACAAGTTACATGTTACACAGGACCCTTCTCTGATATCACCTGCACAGGACAAGTTACATGTTACACAGGACCCTCCTCTGATATCACCTGCACAGGACAAGTTACATGTTACACAGGACCCTTCTCTGATATCACCTACACAGCACAAGTTACATGTTACACAGGACCCTCCTCTGATATCACCTGCACAGCACAAGTTACATGTTACACAGGACCCTTCTCTGATATCACCTGCACAGGACAAGTTACAAGTTACACAGGACACTTCTCTGATATCACCTGCACAGCACAAGTTACATGTTACACAGGACCCTCCTCTGATATCACCTGCACAGCACAAGTTACATGTCACACAGGACCCTTCTCTGATATCACCTGCACAGGACAAGTTACATGTTACACAGGACCCTTCTCTGATATCACCTGCACAGCACAAGTTACAAGTTACACGGGACCCTCCTCTGATATCACCTGCACAGCACAAGTTACATGTTACACAGGACCCTTCTCTGATATCACCTGCACAGCACAAGTTACATGTTACACAGGACCCTTCTCTGATATCACCTGCACAGGACAAGTTACATGTTACACAGGACCCTTCTCTGATATCACCTGCACAGCACAAGTTACATGTTACACAGGACCATTCTCTGATATCACCTGCACAGGACAAGTTACATGTTACACAGGACCCTTCTCTGATATCACCTGCACAGCACAAGTTACATGTTACACAGGACCCTCCTCTGATATCACCTGCACAGCACAAGTTACATGTTACACAGGACCCTTCTCTGATATCACCTGCACAGCACAAGTTACATGTTACACAGGACCCTTCTCTGATATCACCTGCACAGCACAAGTTACATGTTACACAGGACCCTTCTCTGATATCACCTGCACAGCACAAGTTACATGTTACACAGGACCCTTCTCTGATATCACCTGCACAGCACAAGTTACATGTTACACAGGACCCTTCTCTGATATCACCTGCACAGGACAAGTTACATGTTACACAGGACCCTCCTCTGATATCACCTGCACAGGACAAGTTACATGTTACACAGGACCCTTCTCTGATATCACCTGCACAGCACAAGTTACATGTTACACAGGACCCTTCTCTGATATCACCTGCACAGGACAAGTTACATGTTACACAGGACCCTTCTCTGATATCACCTGCACAGCACAAGTTACATGTTACACAGGACCCTTCTCTGATATCACCTGCACAGCACAAGTTACATGTTACACAGGACCCTCCTCTGATATCACCTGCACAGCACAAGTTACATGTTACACAGGACCCTCCTCTGATATCACCTGCACAGGACAAGTTACATGTTACACAGGACCCTTCTCTGATATCACCTGCACAGCACAAGTTACATGTTACACAGGACCCTCCTCTGATATCACCTGCACAGCACAAGTTACATGTTACACAGGACCCTTCTCTGATATCACCTGCACAGGACAAGTTACATGTTACACAGGACCCTTCTCTGATATCACCTGCACAGCACAAGTTACATGTTACACAGGACCCTTCTCTGATATCACCTGCACAGCACAAGTTACATGTTACACAGGACCCTTCTCTGATATCACCTGCACAGCACAAGTTACATGTTACACAGGACCCTTCTCTGATATCACCTGCACAGCACAAGTTACATGTTACACAGGACCCTCCTCTGATATCACCTGCACAGCACAAGTTACATGTTACACAGGACCCTTCTCTGATATCACCTGCACAGCACAAGTTACATGTTACACAGGACCCTTCTCTGATATCACCTGCACAGGACAAGTTACATGTTACACAGGACCCTCCTCTGATATCACCTGCACAGCACAAGTTACATGTTACACAGGACCCTCCTCTGATATCACCTGCACAGCACAAGTTACATGTTACACAGGACCCTCCTCTGATATCACCTGCACAGGACAAGTTACATGTTACACAGGACCCTTCTCTGATATCACCTGCACAGCACAAGTTACATGTTACACAGGACCCTCCTCTGATATCACCTGCACAGCACAAGTTACATGTTACACAGGACCCTCCTCTGATATCACCTGCACAGGACAAGTTACATGTTACACAGGACCCTTCTCTGATATCACCTGCACAGCACAAGTTACATGTTACACAGGACCCTCCTCTGATATCACCTGCACAGGACAAGTTACATGTTACACAGGACCCTTCTCTGATATCACCTGCACAGGACAAGTTACATGTTACACAGGACCCTTCTCTGATATCACCTGCACAGCACAAGTTACATGTTACACAGGACCCTTCTCTGATATCACCTGCACAGCACAAGTTACATGTTACACAGGACCCTCCTCTGATATCACCTGCACAGCACAAGTTACATGTTACACAGGACCCTCCTCTGATATCACCTACACAGCACAAGTTACATGTTACACAGGACCCTCCTCTGATATCACCTGCACAGCACAAGTTACATGTTACACAGGACCCTCCTCTGATATGACCTGCACAGCACAAGTTACATGTTACACAGGACCCTTCTCTGATATCACCTGCACAGGACAAGTTACATGTTACACAGGACCCTTCTCTGATATCACCTGCACAGCACAAGTTACATGTTACACAGGACCCTTCTCTGATATCACCTGCACAGCACAAGTTACATGTTACACAGGACCCTTCTCTGATATCACCTGCACAGCACAAGTTACATGTTACACAGGACCCTCCTCTGATATCACCTGCACAGCACAAGTTACATGTTACACAGGACCCTTCTCTGATATCACCTGCACAGCACAAGTTACATGTTACACAGGACCCTCCTCTGATATGACCTGCACAGGCCAAGTTACATGTTACACAGGAGCCTCCTCTGATATCACCTGCACAGCACAAGTTACATGTTACACAGGACCCTCCTCTGATATCACCTGCACAGCACAAGTTACATGTTACACAGGACCCTCCTCTGATATCACCTGCACAGCACAAGTTACATGTTACACAGGACCCTTCTCTGATATCACCTGCACAGCACAAGTTACATGTTACACAGGACCCTCCTCTGATATCACCTGCACAGCACAAGTTACATGTTACACAGGACCCTTCTCTGATATCACCTGCACAGCACAAGTTACATGTTACACAGGAGCCTCCTCTGATATCACCTGCACAGCACAAGTTACATGTTACACAGGACCCTCCTCTGATATCACCTGCACAGCACAAGTTACATGTTACACAGGACCCTCCTCTGATATCACCTTCACAGCACAAGTTACATGTTACACAGGACCCTCCTCTGATATCACCTGCACAGCACAAGTTACATGTTACACAGGACCCTTCTCTGATATCACCTGCACAGCACAAGTTACATGTTACACAGGACCCTTCTCTGATATCACCTGCACAGCACAAGTTACATGTTACACAGGACCCTTCTCTGATATCACCTGCACAGCACAAGTTACATGATACACAGGACCCTTCTCTGATATCACCTGCACAGCACAAGTTACATGTTACACAGGACCCTTCTCTGATATCACCTGCACAGCACAAGTTACATGTTACACAGGACCCTTCTCTGATATCACCTGCACAGCACAAGTTACATGTTACACAGGACCCTCCTCTGATATCACCTGCACAGCACAAGTTACATGTTACACAGGACCCTCCTCTGATATCACCTGCACAGCACAAGTTACATGTTACACAGGACCCTTCTCTGATATCACCGGCACAGGACAAGTTACATGTTACACAGGACCCTCCTCTGATATCACCTGCACAGCACAAGTTACATGTTACACAGGACCCTCCTCTGATATCACCTTCACAGCACAAGTTACATGTTACACAGGACCCTCCTCTGATATCACCTGCACAGCACAAGTTACATGTTACACAGGACCCTCCTCTGATATCACCTGCACAGGACAAGTTACATGTTACACAGGACCCTTCTCTGATATCACCTGCACAGCACAAGTTACATGTTACACAGGACCCTCCTCTGATATCACCTGCACAGGACAAGTTACATGTTACACAGGACCCTTCTCTGATATCACCTGCACAGGACAAGTTACATGTTACACAGGACCCTCCTCTGATATCACCTGCACAGGACAAGTTACATGTTACACAGGACCCTCCTCTGATATCACCTGCACAGCACAAGTTACATGTTACACAGGACCCTTCTCTGATATCACCTGCACAGCACAAGTTACATGTTACACAGGACCCTCCTCTGATATCACCTGCACAGGACAAGTTACATGTTACACAGGACCCTCCTCTGATATCACCTGCACAGCACAAGTTACATGTTACACAGGACCCTTCTCTGATATCACCTGCACAGCACAAGTTACATGTTACACAGGACCCTCCTCTGATATCACCTGCACAGCACAAGTTACATGTTACACAGGACCCTTCTCTGATATCACCTGCACAGCACAAGTCACATGTTACACAGGACCCTCCTCTGATATCACCTGCACAGCACAAGTTACATGTTACACAGGACCCTTCTCTGATATCACCTGCACAGCACAAGTTACATGTTACACAGGACCCTTCTCTGATATCACCTGCACAGCACAAGTTACATGTTACACAGGACCCTTCTCTGATATCACCTGCACAGGACAAGTTACATGTCACACAGGACCCTCCTCTGATATCACCTGCACAGCACAAGTTACATGTTACACACGACACTCCTCTGATATCACCTGCACAGGACAAGTTACATGTTACACAGGACCCTTCTCTGATATCACCTGCACAGCACAAGTTACATGTTACACAGGACCCTTCTCTGATATCACCTGCACAGCACAAGTTACATGTTACACAGGACCCTTCTCTGATATCACCTGCACAGCACAAGTTACATGTTACACAGGACCCTTCTCTGATATCACCTGCACAGCACAAGTTACATGTTACACAGTACCCTTCTCTGATATCACCTGCACAGCACAAGTCACATGTTACACAGGACCCTCCTCTGATATCACCTGCACAGCACAAGTTACATGTTACACAGGACCCTTCTCTGATATCACCTGCACAGCACAAGTTACATGTTACACAGGACCCTTCTCTGATATCACCTGCACAGCACAAGTTACATGTTACACAGGACCCTTCTCTGATATCACCTGCACAGGACAAGTTACATGTTACACAGGACCCTCCTCTGATATCACCTGCACAGGACAAGTTACATGTTACACAGGACCCTCCTCTGATATCACCTGCACAGCACAAGTTACATGTTACACAGGACCCTTCTCTGATATCACCTGCACAGGACAAGTTACATGTTACACAGGACCCTCCTCTGATATCACCTGCACAGCACAAGTTACATGTTACACAGGACCCTTCTCTGATATCACCTGCACAGCACAAGTTACATGTTACACAGGACCCTCCTCTGATATCACCTGCACAGGACAAGTTACATGTTACACAGGACCCTCCTCTGATATCACCTGCACAGCACAAGTTACATGTTACACAGGACCCTTCTCTGATATCACCTGCACAGCACAAGTTACATGTTACACAGGACCCTTCTCTGATATCACCTGCACAGCACAAGTTACATGTTACACAGGACCCTTCTCTGATATCACCTGCACAGCACAAGTTACATGTTACACAGGACCCTTCTCTGATATCACCTGCACAGCACAAGTTACATGTTACACAGGACCCTTCTCTGATATCACCCGCACAGCACAAGTTACATGTTACACAGGACCCTTCTCTGATATCACCCGCACAGCACAAGTTACATGTTACACAGGACCCTTCTCTGATATCACCCGCACAGCACAAGTTACATGTTACACAGGACCCTTCTCTGATATCACCTGCACAGCACAAGTTACATGTTACACAGGACCCTTCTCTGATATCACCTGCACAGGACAAGTTACATGTTACACAGGACCATTCTCTGATATCACCTGCACAGCACAAGTTACATGTTACACAGGACCCTTCTCTGATATCACCTGCACAGGACAAGTTACATGTTACACAGGACCCTTCTCTGATATCACCTGCACAGGACAAGTTACATGTTACACAGGACCCTTCTCTGATATCACCTGCACAGCACAAGTTACATGTTACACAGGACCCTCCTCTGATATCACCTGCACAGGACAAGTTACATGTTACACAGGACCCTCCTCTGATATCACCTGCACAGGGCAAGTTACATGTTACACAGGACCCTTCTCTGATATCACCTGCACAGCACAAGTTACATGTTACACAGGACCCTTCTCTGATATCACCTGCACAGGACAAGTTACATGTTACACAGGACCCTTCTCTGATATCACCTGCACAGCACAAGTTACATGTTACACAGGACCCTTCTGTGATATCACCTGCACAGGACAAGTTACATGTTACACGGGACCCTCCTCTGATATCACCTGCACAGCACAAGTTACATGTTACACAGGACCCTTCTCTGATATCACCTGCACAGGACAAGTTACATGTTACACAGGACCATTCTCTGATATCACCTGCACAGCACAAGTTACATGTCACACAGGACCCTTCTCTGATATCACCTGCACAGGACAAGTTACATGTTACACAGGACCCTTCTCTGATATCACCTGCACAGCACAAGTTACATGTTACACAGGACCCTCCTCTGATATCACCTGCACAGCACAAGTTACATGTTACACAGGACCCTTCTCTGATATCACCTGCACAGGACAAGTTACATGTTACACAGGACCATTCTCTGATATCACCTGCACAGCACAAGTTACATGTTACACAGGACCCTCCTCTGATATCACCCGCACAGGACAAGTTACATGTTACACAGGACCCTCCTCTGATATCACCTGCACAGGACAAGTTACATGTTACACAGGACCATTCTCTGATATCACCTGCACAGCACAAGTTACATGTTACACAGGACCCTCCTCTGATATCACCTGCACAGGACAAGTTACAAGTTACACAGGACCCTCCTCTGATATCACCTGCACAGGACAAGTTACATGTTACACAGGACCCTTCTCTGATATCACCTGCACAGCACAAGTTACAAGTTACACGGGACCCTCCTCTGATATCACCTGCACAGCACAAGTTACATGTTACACAGGACCCTTCTCTGATATCACCTGCACAGCACAAGTTACATGTTACACAGGACCCTTCTCTGATATCACCTGCACAGCACAAGTTACATGTTACACAGGACCCTTCTCTGATATCACCTGCACAGCACAAGTTACATGTTACACAGGACCCTTCTCTGATATCACCTGCACAGCACAAGTTACATGTTACACAGGACCCTTCTCTGATATCACCTGCACAGGACAAGTTACATGTTACACAGGACCCTCCTCTGATATCACCTGCACAGCACAAGTTACATGTTACACAGGACCCTTCTCTGATATCACCTGCACAGGACAAGTTACATGTTACACAGGACCCTTCTCTGATATCACCTGCACAGCACAAGTTACATGTTACACAGGACCCTTCTCTGATATCACCGGCACAGGACAAGTTACATGTTACACAGGACCCTCCTCTGATATCACCCGCACAGCACAAGTTACATGTTACACAGGACCCTTCTCTGATATCACCTGCACAGCACAAGTTACATGTTACACAGGACCCTTCTCTGATATCACCTGCACAGCACAAGTTACATGTTACACAGGACCCTCCTCTGATATCACCTGCACAGCACAAGTTACATGTTACACAGGACCCTTCTCTGATATCACCTGCACAGCACAAGTTACATGTTACACAGGACCCTTCTCTGATATCACCTGCACAGGACAAGTTACATGTTACACAGGACACTTCTCTGATATCACCTGCACAGCACAAGTTACATGTTACACAGGACCCTCCTCTGATATCACCTGCACAGGACAAGTTACATGTTACACAGGACCCTTCTCTGATATCACCTGCACAGCACAAGTTACATGTTACACAGGACCCTCCTCTGATATCACCTGCACAGCACAAGTTACATGTTACACAGGACCCTTCTCTGATATCACCTGCACAGGACAAGTTACATGTTACACAGGACCCTTCTCTGATATCACCTGCACAGGACAAGTTACAAGTTACACAGGACACTTCTCTGATATCACCTGCACAGCACAAGTTACATGTTACACGGGACCCTCCTCTGATATCACCTGCACAGCACAAGTTACATGTCACACAGGACCCTTCTCTGATATCACCTGCACAGGACAAGTTACATGTTACACAGGACCCTTCTCTGTATTCACCTGCACAGCACAAGTTACAAGTTACACGGGACCCTCCTCTGATATCACCTGCACAGCACAAGTTACATGTTACACAGGACCCTTCTCTGATATCACCTGCACAGCACAAGTTACATGTTACACTGGACCCTTCTCTGATATCACCTGCACAGCACAAGTTACATGTTACACAGGACCCTTCTCTGATATCACCTGCACAGGACAAGTTACATGTTACACAGGACCCTCCTCTGATATCACCTGCACAGCACAAGTTACATGTTACACAGGACCCTCCTCTGATATCACCTGCACAGCACAAGTTACATGTTACACAGGAACCTTCTCTGATATCACCTGCACAGCACAAGTTACATGTTACACAGGACCCTCCTCTGATATCACCTGCACAGCACAAGTTACATGTTACACAGGACCCTTCTCTGATATCACCTGCACAGGACAAGTTACATGTTACACAGGACCCTTCTCTGATATCACCTACACAGCACAAGTTACATGTTACACAGGACCCTTCTCTGATATCACCTGCACAGCACAAGTTACATGTTACACAGGACCCTTCTCTGATATCACCTGCACAGCACAAGTTACATGTTACACAGGACCCTTCTCTGATATCACCTGCACAGGACAAGTTACATGTTACACAGGACCCTTCTCTGATATCACCTGCACAGCACAAGTTACATGTTACACAGGACCCTCCTCTGATATCACCTGCACAGCACAAGTTACATGTTACACAGGACCCTCCTCTGATATCACCTGCACAGGACAAGTTACATGTTACACAGGACCCTTCTCTGATATCACCTGCACAGCACAAGTTACATGTTACACAGGACCCTTCTCTGATATCACCTGCACAGCACAAGTTACATGTTACACAGGACACTCCTCTGATATCACCTGCACAGGACAAGTTACATGTTACACAGGACCCTTCTCTGATATCACCTACACAGCACAAGTTACATGTTACACAGGACCCTTCTCTGATATCACCTGCACAGCACAAGTTACATGTTACACTGGACCCTTCTCTGATATCACCTGCACAGCACAAGTTACATGTTACACAGGACCCTTCTCTGATATCACCTGCACAGCACAAGTTACATGTTACACAGGACCCTTCTCTGATATCACCTGCACAGGACAAGTTACATGTTACACAGGACCCTCCTCTGATATCACCTGCACAGCACAAGTTACATGTTACACAGGACCCTTCTCTGATATCACCTGCACAGGACAAGTTACATGTTACACAGGACCCTCCTCTGATATCACCTGCACAGGACAAGTTACATGTTACACAGGACCCTTCTCTGATATCACCTGCACAGCACAAGTTACATGTTACACAGGACCCTTCTCTGATATCACCTGCACAGCACAAGTTACATGTTACACAGGACCCTTCTCTGATATCACCTGCACAGCACAAGTTACATGTTACACAGGACCCTCCTCTGATATCACCTGCACAGCACAAGTTACATGTTACACAGGACCCTTCTCTGATATCACCTGCACAGCACAAGTTACATGTTACACAGGACCCTTCTCAGATATCACCTGCACAGCACAAGTTACATGTTACACAGGACCCTCCTCTGATATCACCTGCACAGCACAAGTTACATGTTACACAGGACCCTTCTCTGATATCACCTGCACAGGACAAGTTACATGTTACACAGGACCCTCCTCTGATATCACCTGCACAGCACAAGTTACATGTTACACAGGACCCTCCTCTGATATCACCTGCACAGCACAAGTTACATGTTACACAGGACCCTTCTCTGATATCACCTGCACAGCACAAGTTACATGTTACACAGGACCCTCCTCTGATATCACCTGCACAGGACAAGTTACATGTTACACAGGACCCTTCTCTGATATCACCTGCACAGCACAAGTTACATGTTACACAGGACCCTCCTCTGATATCACCTGCACAGGACAAGTTACATGTTACACAGGACCCTTCTCTGATATCACCTGCACAGCACAAGTTACATGTTACACAGGACCCTCCTCTGATATCACCTGCACAGGACAAGTTACATGTTACACAGGACCCTCCTCTGATATCACCTGCACAGTACAAGTTACATGTTACACAGGACCCTTCTCTGATATCACCTGCACAGGACAAGTTACATGTTACACAGGACCCTTCTCTGATATCACCTGCACAGCACAAGTTACATGTTACACAGGACCCTTCTCTGATATCACCTGCACAGCACAAGTTACATGTTACACAGGACCCTTCTCTGATATCACCTGAACAGGACAAGTTAAATGTTACACAGGACCCTTCTCTGATATCACCTACACAGCACAAGTTACATGTTACACAGGACCCTTCTCTGATATCACCTACACAGCACAAGTTACATGTTACACAGGACCCTTCTCTGATATCACCTGCACAGCACAAGTTACATGTTACACAGGACCCTCCTCTGATATCACCTGCACAGGACAAGTTACATGTTACACAGGACCCTTCTCTGATATCACCTGCACAGCACAAGTTACATGTTACACAGGACCCTCCTCTGATATCACCTGCACAGCACAAGTTACATGTTACACAGGACCCTTCTCTGATATCACCTGCACAGCACAAGTTACATGTTACACAGGACCCTTCTCTGATATCACCCGCACAGCACAAGTTACATGTTACACAGGACCCTCCTCTGATATCACCTGCACAGCACAAGTTACATGTTACACAGGACCCTTCTCTGATATCACCTGCACAGCACAAGTTACATGTCACACAGGACCCTTCTCTGATATCACCTGCACAGCACAAGTTACATGTTACACAGGACCCTCCTCTGATATCACCTGCACAGCACAAGTTACATGTTACACAGGACCCTTCTCTGATATCACCTGCACAGGACAAGTTACATGTTACACAGGACCTTCTCTGATATCACCTGCACAGGACAAGTTACATGTTACACAGGACCCTTCTCTGATATCACCTGTACAGCACAAGTTACATGTTACACAGGACCCTTCTCTGATATCACCTGCACAGCACAAGTTACATGTTACACAGGACCCTCCTCTGATATCACCTGCACAGCACAAGTTACATGTTACACAGGACCCTCCTCTGATATCACCTGCACAGGACAAGTTACATGTTACACAGGACCCTTCTCTGATATCACCCGCACAGCACAAGTTACATGTTACCCAGGACCCTTCTCTGATATCACCTGCACAGGACAAGTTACATGTTACACAGGACCCTTCTCTGATATCACCTGCACAGGACAAGTTACATGTTACACAGGACCCTTCTCTGATATCACCCGCACAGCACAAGTTACATGTTACACAGGACCCTTCTCTGATATCACCCGCACTGCACAAGTTACATGTTACACAGGACCCTTCTCTGATATCACCTGCACAGCACAAGTTACATGTTACACAGGACCCTCCTCTGATATCACCTGCACAGCACAAGTTACATGTTACACAGGACCCTCCCTCTGATATCACCTGCACAGGACAAGTTACATGTTACACAGGACCCTCCTCTGATATCACCTGCACAGGACAAGTTACATGTTACACAGGACCCTTCTCTGATATCACCTGCACAGGACAAGTTACATGTTACACAGGACCCTCCTCTGATATCACCTGCACAGCACAAGTTACATGTTACACAGGACCCTTCTCTGATATCACCTGCACAGCACAAGTTACATGTTACACAGGACCCTTCTCTGATATCACCTGCACAGGACAAGTTACATGTTACACAGGACCCTTCTCTGATATCACCTGCACAGCACAAGTTACATGTTACACAGGACCCTTCTCTGATATCACCTGCACAGGACAAGTTACATGTTACACAGGACCCTTCTCTGATATCACCTGCACAGCACAAGTTACATGTCACACAGGACCCTTCTCTGATATCACCTGCACAGCACAAGTTACATGTTACACAGAACCCTTCTCTGATATCACCTGCACAGCACAAAGTTACATGTTACACAGGACCCTTCTCTGATATCACCTGCACAGGACAAGTTACATGTTACACAGGACCCTTCTCTGATATCACCGGCACAGGACAAGTTACATGTTACACAGGACCCTCCTCTGATATCACCTGCACAGCACAAGTTACATGTTACACAGGACCCTCCTCTGATATCACCTGCACAGGACAAGTTACATGTTACACAGGACCCTTCTCTGATATCACCTGCACAGCACAAGTTACATGTTACACAGGACCCTTCTCTGATATCACCTGCACAGCACAAGTTACATGTTACACAGGACCCCTCCTCTGATATCACCTGCACAGGCCAAGTTACATGTTACACAGGACCCTCCTCTGATATCACCTGCACAGGACAAGTTACATGTTACACAGGACCCTTCTCTGATATCACCTGCACAGCACAAGTTACATGTTACACAGGACCATTCTCTGATATCACCTGCACAGGACAAGTTACATGTTACACAGGACCCTTCTCTGATATCACCTGCACAGCACAAGTTAATGTTACACAGACCCTCCTCTGATATCACCTGCACAGGACAAGTTACATGTTACACAGGACCCTCCTCTGATATCACCTGCACAGCACAAGTACATGTTACACAGGACCCTCCTCTGATATCACCTGCAGAGCACAAGGTTACATGTTACACAGGACC